>NW_027211767.1:50000-52500 GCF_022749685.1 Semicossyphus pulcher | reverse complement strand
GTGTACTGGGGCCACCGGACCCAGCCTGGGTCTCCGGGGGGCTCATCCCGGGTCTCCCAGAGTCGGGGGACATGACTGCGTCGAAACAGTCAGATAGGAGTCCGAAACCGTTACCATGTGAGAGCTAGGGTATGGTAGCGGGTGTTATGTGACGAAATTTTCACCGCCAGTCCCCTGCAGGCCTGTGTACTGGGGCCACCGGGCCAATGCCGAGGCCTCCGGGGGCCCAGCGTTAGGAGGGGGGAAGCAGGGAGCCTCCCCAGCCTCCCCCTTCTCCCTGTCGAAGAAAAGGCATCATGCTGAAATTTGTCAAAGTGTTTTGACGGGGAGAAGGGGGGGGGGGAGCTGGAAACTTTCCCAGCTTCCCCCTTCTCCCCGTCGAAAAAAAGCAGCATGCTGAAATTTGTCAAAGTGTTTTGACGGGGAGAAGGGGGGGAAGCTGGAAACTTTCCCAGCTTCCCCCTTCTCCCCGTCGAAAAAAAGCAGCATGCTGAAATTTTTCAAAGTGTTTTGACGGGGAGAAGGGGGGGAAGCTGGAAACTTTCCCAGCTTCCCCCTTCTCCCCGTCGAAAAAAAGCAGCATGCTGAAATTTTTCAAAGTGTTTTGACGGGGAGAAGGGGGGAAGCTGGGAACTTTCCCAGCTTCACCTTCCCTGGTGCGACGCGCTTTTACCGGGTTCTGCAAGCGACCTTTCGCACGAAATCGGAAACCCAGTTTTTCGCCGTGCCTGCTCGTCCTCCAGAGTAGTACCGGGGGCGCTGAGGGGAAGGGGGAGGCAGGGAGCCTCCCCAGCTTCCCCCTTCTCCCCGTCAAAGAAAAGGCATCATGCTGAAATTTGTCAAAGTGTTTTGACGGGGAGAAGGGGGGGGGGGGGGGGAAGCTGGAAACTTTCCCAGCTTCCCCCTTCTCCCCGTCGAAAAAAAGCAGCATGCTGAAATTTTTCAAAGTGTTTTGACGGGGAGAAGGGGGGAAGCTGGAAACTTTCCCAGCTTCCCCCCTTCTCCCCGTCGAAAAAAAGTAGCATGCTGAAATTTTTCAAAGTGTTTTGACGGGGAGAAGGGGGGAAGCTGGAAACTTTCCCAGCTTCACCTTCCCTGGTGCGACGCGCTTTTACCGGGTTCTGCAAGCGACCTTTCGCACGAAATCGGAAACCCAGTTTTTCGCCGCGCCTGCTCTTCCTCCAGAGTAGTACCGGGGGGGCTGAGGGGAAGGGGAACGGGGGAGGCAGGGAGCCTCCCCAGCTTCCCCCCTTCTCCCCGTCAAAGAAAAGGCATCATGCTGAAATTTGTCAAAGTGTTTTGACGGGGAGAAGGGGGGGAAGCTGGAAACTTTCCCAGCTTCCCCCTTCTCCCCGTCGAAAAAAAGCAGCATGCTGAAATTTTTCAAAGTGTTTTGACGGGGAGAAGGGGGGAAGCTGGAAACTTTCCCAGCTTCCCCCCTTCTCCCCGTCGAAAAAAAGTAGCATGCTGAAATTTTTCAAAGTGTTTTGACGGGGAGAAGGGGGGAAGCTGGAAACTTTCCCAGCTTCACCTTCCCTGGTGCGACGCGCTTTTACCGGGTTCTGCAAGCGACCTTTCGCACGAAATCGGAAACCCAGTTTTTCGCCGCGCCTGCTCTTCCTCCAGAGTAGTACCGGGGGCGCTGAGGGGAAGGGGGAGGCAGGGAGCCTCCCCAGCTTCCCCCTTCTCCCCGTCAAAGAAAAGGCATCATGCTGAAATTTGTCAAAGTGTTTTGACGGGGAGAAGGGGGGGGGGGGGGGGAAGCTGGAAACTTTCCCAGCTTCCCCCTTCTCCCCGTCGAAAAAAAGCAGCATGCTGAAATTTTTCAAAGTGTTTTGACGGGGAGAAGGGGGGAAGCTGGAAACTTTCCCAGCTTCCCCCCTTCTCCCCGTCGAAAAAAAGTAGCATGCTGAAATTTTTCAAAGTGTTTTGACGGGGAGAAGGGGGGAAGCTGGAAACTTTCCCAGCTTCACCTTCCCTGGTGCGACGCGCTTTTACCGGGTTCTGCAAGCGACCTTTCGCACGAAATCGGAAACCCAGTTTTTCGCCGCGCCTGCTCTTCCTCCAGAGTAGTACCGGGGGGGCTGAGGGGAAGGGGAACGGGGGAGGCAGGGAGCCTCCCCAGCTTCCCCCCTTCTCCCCGTCAAAGAAAAGGCATCATGCTGAAATTTGTCAAAGTGTTTTGACGGGGAGAAGGGGGGGAAGCTGGAAACTTTCCCAGCTTCCCCCTTCTCCCCGTCGAAAAAAAGCAGCATGCTGAAATTTTTCAAAGTGTTTTGACGGGGAGAAGGGGGGAAGCTGGAAACTTTCCCAGCTTCCCCCCTTCTCCCCGTCGAAAAAAAGTAGCATGCTGAAATTTTTCAAAGTGTTTTGACGGGGAGAAGGGGGGAAGCTGGAAACTTTCCCAGCTTCACCTTCCCTGGTGCGACGCGCTTTTACCGGGTTCTGCAAGCGACCTTTCGCACGAAATCGGAAACCCAGTTTTTCGCCGCGCCTGCTC
>NW_027211767.1:5000-7500 GCF_022749685.1 Semicossyphus pulcher | reverse complement strand
AGGGTTAGGGCCTGCTGGGTCAGCCTGGGGATCCAGGGCTTCTTCCTGGGTCTCCGGGGGGAGGAGAGGAGAGGAGAGGAGAGGAGAGGAGAGGAGAGGAGAGGAGAGGAGAGGAGAGGAGAGGAGAGGAGAGGAGAGGAGAGAGGTCAGCCTGGGGATCCAGGGCCTCTTCCTGGGTCTCCGAGAAGAGGAGAGGAGAGGAGAGAAGAGAGGAGAGGTCAGCCTGGGGATCCAGGGTCTCATCGGTCTAATCCTGGGTCTCCGGGGGCTCATCCTGGGCCTAGGGTTAGGGTTGGCCTTGAGTCTGGGTCTCCAGGGGTTCAGCCTGGGTCCCCGGTGGGGTCAGCCCGGGTCTCTCCGGGGCCCAGGGTTAGGGTTAGGGTTAAGGTTAGGTCAGGGCCTCCAGGGGGTGAGGGCTGGGTCCTCAGGACCCAGCCTGGGTCTCCGGGGGGCTCATCCCGGGTCTCCCAGAGTCAGGGGACATGACTGCGTCGAATCAGTCAGATAGGAGTCCGAAACCGTTACCATGTGAGAGCTAGCGTATGCTGGCGGGTGTTTTGTGGCGAAATTTTCACCGCCAGTCCCCTGCAGGCCTGTGTACTGGGGCCACCGGACCCAGCCTGGGTCTCCGGGGGGCTCATCCCGGGTCTCCCAGAGTCGGGGGACATGACTGCGTCGAAACAGTCAGATAGGAGTCCGAAACCGTTACCTAGGGTATGGTAGCGGGTGTTATGTGACGAAATTTTCACCGCCAGTCCCCTGCAGGCCTGTGTACTGGGGCCACCGGGCCAATGCCGAGGCCTCCGGGGGCCCAGCGTTAGGAGGGGGGAAGCAGGGAGCCTCCCCAGCCTCCCCCTTCTCCCTGTCGAAGAAAAGGCATCATGCTGAAATTTGTCAAAGTGTTTTGACGGGGAGAAGGGGGGGGGGGAGCTGGAAACTTTCCCAGCTTCCCCCTTCTCCCCGTCGAAAAAAAGCAGCATGCTGAAATTTGTCAAAGTGTTTTGACGGGGAGAAGGGGGGGAAGCTGGAAACTTTCCCAGCTTCCCCCTTCTCCCCGTCGAAAAAAAGCAGCATGCTGAAATTTTTCAAAGTGTTTTGACGGGGAGAAGGGGGGGAAGCTGGAAACTTTCCCAGCTTCCCCCTTCTCCCCGTCGAAAAAAAGCAGCATGCTGAAATTTTTCAAAGTGTTTTGACGGGGAGAAGGGGGGAAGCTGGGAACTTTCCCAGCTTCACCTTCCCTGGTGCGACGCGCTTTTACCGGGTTCTGCAAGCGACCTTTCGCACGAAATCGGAAACCCAGTTTTTCGCCGTGCCTGCTCGTCCTCCAGAGTAGTACCGGGGGCGCTGAGGGGAAGGGGGAGGCAGGGAGCCTCCCCAGCTTCCCCCTTCTCCCCGTCAAAGAAAAGGCATCATGCTGAAATTTGTCAAAGTGTTTTGACGGGGAGAAGGGGGGGGGGGGGGGGAAGCTGGAAACTTTCCCAGCTTCCCCCTTCTCCCCGTCGAAAAAAAGCAGCATGCTGAAATTTTTCAAAGTGTTTTGACGGGGAGAAGGGGGGAAGCTGGAAACTTTCCCAGCTTCCCCCCTTCTCCCCGTCGAAAAAAAGTAGCATGCTGAAATTTTTCAAAGTGTTTTGACGGGGAGAAGGGGGGAAGCTGGAAACTTTCCCAGCTTCACCTTCCCTGGTGCGACGCGCTTTTACCGGGTTCTGCAAGCGACCTTTCGCACGAAATCGGAAACCCAGTTTTTCGCCGCGCCTGCTCTTCCTCCAGAGTAGTACCGGGGGGGCTGAGGGGAAGGGGAACGGGGGAGGCAGGGAGCCTCCCCAGCTTCCCCCCTTCTCCCCGTCAAAGAAAAGGCATCATGCTGAAATTTGTCAAAGTGTTTTGACGGGGAGAAGGGGGGGAAGCTGGAAACTTTCCCAGCTTCCCCCTTCTCCCCGTCGAAAAAAAGCAGCATGCTGAAATTTTTCAAAGTGTTTTGACGGGGAGAAGGGGGGAAGCTGGAAACTTTCCCAGCTTCCCCCCTTCTCCCCGTCGAAAAAAAGTAGCATGCTGAAATTTTTCAAAGTGTTTTGACGGGGAGAAGGGGGGAAGCTGGAAACTTTCCCAGCTTCACCTTCCCTGGTGCGACGCGCTTTTACCGGGTTCTGCAAGCGACCTTTCGCACGAAATCGGAAACCCAGTTTTTCGCCGCGCCTGCTCTTCCTCCAGAGTAGTACCGGGGGCGCTGAGGGGAAGGGGGAGGCAGGGAGCCTCCCCAGCTTCCCCCCTTCTCCCCGTCGAAAAACAAGCAGCATGCTGAAATTTGTCAAAGTGTTTTGACGGGGAGAAGGGGAGAAGCTGGGAACTTTCCCAGCTTCACCTTCCCTGGTGCGACGCGCTTTTACCCGGCTCAGCATAGTGCCAGGGGCACCAAGGAGACGGGAGAAGGGGGAAGCAGGGGACGTCCCCAGCTTTCCCCTTCTCCCCGTGGAAACACTTTTTCAGAGTGTTTTGACGG
>NW_027211763.1:0-93274 GCF_022749685.1 Semicossyphus pulcher | reverse complement strand
AGGGGTTAGGGTTAGGGTTAGGGTTTAGGGTTAGGGTTAGGGTGGGTTAGGGTTAGGGTTAGGGTTAGGGGTTAGGGTTAGGGTTAGGGTTAGGGTTAGGGTATCTCGTCTCCCGACGACCTCCCCACGTTGCCCGTCGGCAACGCAGTTGAATAGAGGCCGAAGGCAATGCACGGGCCGACGCATCTCACTCAGTGAACCTCCTAGCAGTATGCTCTTGGACCCGGTGGTAAAATATGAGAAAAGTGGTGAACTCCTCTGGCTAAAGGAGGGATAGGGGAGAATAGAAGAGTGGTGAGGCTCCTTCATCTTGAAGGAGGGAGGGAGAGAAAAAAAATGATATAGAAACAGAGATAGAGAGGGGTACCTCGTCTAAGGTTAGCACCCTCCCCTGCCGGTCTAGGCTTCTCTGCTGCCCTACTCACTAACTCCGCTGGAGGGAGAAAGTGAGAGAGCGATAGAAGAGATGAGAGAGAGAGAGGTGGTGAGTGGTCTTGTTCCCAGGGGGGGGTTTTTTGTGGGTCCTGTGAAGATCCTTTGGGTTTTTCCACTGTTTCGTCCGAAGGTAGGGTAACTCCCTGGGTGAGGTGTTAAATTTGATCCTACTCAGGGTTAGGTTTCGGTAAGAACCCTGAGTGGTTAGGGTTAGGGTAATCCCCTGGGCGAGGCGTTAGATTTGATCCAACTTGGGGTTAGGTTTAGGCAAGAACCCCGAGTGGTTAGGGTTAGGTAACTCCCTGGGCAAGGTGTTAAGTTTAGGCAAGAATCCTGAGTGGTTAGGGTTAGGGTTAGGGTTAGGGTTAGGGTTGGTTCGGGACAACGGATCCTGCTTTCTAGAGCTGTCAGTTTTAACTGACTTGTGCTTCTAAAAAAGACAGGGAATGCATAGGCCATCTGTGGATTCCCTGATTCCAACCTCACTCTGATACTCGGCAGGTCGGGCTGAGAAAGCATGTCAAATTTATTTCATGTTCAGTCCAGTGGGATATCTGGTGTCGAGTTGACGAATCCAGTATCTCTCTGTCTGCTGCCGTTGTGCAGCTGTCCAATTAATGTTGTGTTCGAGTCCGCTCACTTCTAGTGATTGAAGGCCGTGTTCCAGAAAATGTGGGACTAATTTAGTGTGCATTTCTTTCTGGTTCTTAATGTTATATCTGTGTTGTGCCAGTCGGATTCGGATGGAATTCCCTGTTTCTCCTATGTACTGGCTCCCGCATTTGTTGCATGTGATGATGTACACGCAGTTTCTTGTGTCCAGATTGATTTTCTGGAGGATGGGAAATACCTGTTTGGTTCCCCTGTTCTTTACAGATTTTTTCTCTTTAAAGAACTGCGGTTTGTTTTTGTGTGGTTGTCCCGGTTTTGGTTTTAGTTTACTTTTGACTAAGATGTCCTGTAAGTTTTTGTTTTTCCTATATGCTGATATGATCCTAAATTCCTGCATCACAGAATTGTTCCTTTGAGTGTCTTCAAAGTTCCTTTTGATTCTGTTGTTAATGTGGATACTTAGGCTCGAGTAAGTTGTTATCAGGGGGATGGGAGTTTTGAGGTTCTTCTCCTTTGTTTCCAGAAACGACTTTCGGATTTTCCTCAGGAAGCTCCGGGCGTAGCCTCTTTTCCTCAACGACCCATATAGAGTCTGAGTGGCCTTTTCAAATTCCGTGGACTGGCTGCAGATTCTGTGGAATCTTAAGAGTTGGGATTTAACAAGTCCTCTGAATGTGTGTTTTGGGTGGAAGCTGTTTTTGTGTAGTAATGAATGTGTGTCAGTATCTTTGAAATAAACCTTTGTGTCTAATGTGTTAGTGCGGTTAAAATCAGGGCCTTTGTATGTGGTGGTGTCTAAGAAATTAATTGAGGAGTTATGTGTGGTGTGTTTAACTTTGATCGATGTGTGGTGCGTGTTTAAGATGTTCATGAAGTCTAAAAATGTGTCTGTGCCGTGTGTCCATGTGCCCCAGATGTCATCTAAATATCTAAAGTAGTGTGTGGGTTTGTGTGTGCATTTCTCGAAGACTGTTTCTTCCCAGTCAGCCATGTAAATGTCCGCATAGGCTGGTGCGAATTTCTTGCCCATTGCTGTCCCTTTGATTTGGAGGTAAAATTCCTGGTTGAATTCAAAGTCGTTTTTCGTCAGGTTGATGAACAGGAGTTCCAGGATTTCTGCATCCGGTCTGTCTTTGTCCGGGTATTTGTTGAACCATTTCCTAACTGCTTTTAGTCCCTCTGTTGTTTCTATGTTGGTGTATAGGCTGTCTACATCTATACTGAATAAAAACGCAGACTGTGGGACGGTGATGCCTCTGATTTTGGCTACAAAATCATAGGTGTCCTTTATGTAGCTAGGATGGCGGTTCGACAGAGGATTTAGAAAGAAATCTATGTATTCTGCCGTCCTGTAGGATTCACTGTTGCAGTCAGAGACAATCGGCCTTCCTGATGGAATCTCATACGGTTTAGGCCATGTGTCTGGTGCTTTGTGAATCTTGGGTAGTAGGTAGAATATCCTGGCTCTGGGTGCTTCTTTTCCCTTTAGGTAGCTGCTCTGTTTCGTATTTATGTATTTTTTGTCCAACAGCGTATCTATGATTTTATTTATGTCCTCCACCGTTTTTAGGTAAGTGGGTTCCTGTAGTTTCCTGTAGTGTTCCTGGTTGTTGAGCTGTCTCTCAGCCTCCCAGATGTACTGTTCTCTGTCCATGATCACTATAGCGCTTCCCTTGTCTGCTGGTTTAATGACTATGTTTCTGTTTTTGGCTAGGTTCCTGAGGGCTGTTACCTCCTCCTGCGTTAGGTTACAGTGATCTCTATGTTGTTCTGGCAGTACGTCTAGTGCTTCCCTGTCTAGGGTGATCAAGTCGGTGATTTCCTGGGCAATTTGTCCCCCTCTAGGCTCCCATTTGGATGTGGGCATGAAGGGTATCCTGTCCTTTTTTCTCTTGTTTTGGAAAAAGGCTGCCAGTTTTAGTTTCCTGTGGTATATTCCTATGTCCTGTCTTAGGTTATTCCTCTGTTGTTTGTGGATATCTAGCGTGGGGATGAAGGAAAGTCCTTTTTCCAGTAGTTTTATTTGGGGCTCTGTCGGTTGAAAGTTGTTGGCCAGGAGTACTATGTTCTTGCTCCCCTCCTCAGTTTGTAGGCTTGTGGGGATGTCTAGTTTAAATGCGTCATCCAGTGTTGCAGCATCTTTTCCGCTGTTTCTGTGGTCCAGTGGACGTTGTCCCTTGCTGTTTTAAAGTCCTGTTTCCGCAGTTTTGGGATGTGATTCGTATTCTCCATGATGTACTTATTCAGTGTATCCAGGTTCCTCTGTTGTTCCGGGGGTAGTGTGTCCGAGTAGTTGATCACCGGGATGTAGATTTCTGCGTCCGGGAATGCAAGTTTGGATGCTCTGCGAGCCTTCTGCACCTGCTTTATTGTTGTTTCCTTTGGTTTGTTTTCCCTGTTATTGATCCCGAAAGAGAGCACTACTTTCTTCACCGTGGTGTTGTCCCTGTGTGCTTGTAGCAGCGGTTCCACGTGGGAGAATTTAGCGCCCGGATAGCTGTCAATCTGGACATCCTCGTTCGTGTGTGGTGGGATGTTAGCCAGATTCGAGTCACCGATGATGAGACAACTTTTCCGGGTTTTCAGGGACCAATCCAGGTTTTTCCTACTGGTGTTTGGGTGGCGTGTTGGTCTGTAAGTTGTTTTGGGAGTCTCGGTAGAGACTAGTGTCCGTTGTACAGTTACTACGGGGAAGATGTGCGCCCTGGGAGGAGTGGGGGAGGAGGGAGAGGAGGCTGGAGAAGCCGGTGCAGTGGAGAGGTCAGGAAATGGGATGGAGAGAGAGGGTGAAAGTTGATTCAAGTTAGGGTTAGTGTCCGGGGAAAGATTAGGGGACAAGGCAGCAGGAGACGGGAGCGAGGGAGAGGATGGAGGTGGGTTAGGGTTAGAGTCAGGGGAAGGATTAGGAGACGAGGCAGCAGGAGCCGGGGTAGAGAGAGAAGATGGAATTTGGTTAGGGTTAGAGTTAGGGTCGAGGGAAAGGTTAATAGATAAGGCAGGAGGGTTCAGGTCAGGCATGCAGGGTGAAAGGTTAAGATTAGGCACAGATGAGTGAGAGGTGTGGGTGGAGAGGAGGGAAGCAGAAAATGGAGAGTGAGAAGGGAGGAGAGAAGCATCCAAGTTAGATGCTGGGGAGATGAGGGAGGCAGGCGCACAGGATGCAGAGGCAGTGGGGGAGGCATGCAGGCGGGATCTCGGTCTAGGTGTTGGAGTGACCGAGTGGGTAGAGAGCTGCAGGGAAGAAGGTGCAAGTGGTGAGCCTGCCGGGGAAATCTCAGACGGCTGGAAGGCCGGAGGGGGAGTCGCGGCTGGTTCTGCGTTGCTCCTCTTTTTATTCTCACGGCTCCTGTTGTTCGGCGTGCGTCGGGTTTTTGGAATCTGAGGGAATTCTGTCTGTGACAGTGCCGGCGTGTCTGCAGGGGCGATCCTTGGAGGGATCGTCCAGGGGGCAGGATTTTCATTCTCTCCTGTGCTAGCACTCTGAGAGCTGTTGCCGGTCTCTGTCTCCCTCTCGGTTTCCTCCGTCAGCACGCTGTACCGGTTCTGAGTGGTGGTCGGTGGCTGTGAAGGTGTTGTTTTGGGGCTGTTTACGCTGATGATGATGGCCCTGGTGTGCTCCAGAGAGCTCCTGTGCAGTCTCTTGCCGAGGTTGTTCCAGGCCCAGCGTTGAGCTACTTCCCATGGTTCTCTCCAGTTTCCTGTGAGCACCTGGGAGAGCTCTGCGGACAGTCTGTCGATCTCATCAGTGTAGTGTCCATCAAGGATTACTCGAGTATTGTAGCCCCAGTTTCTAGCATTGCCTTCCAGGAGGAGCAAGGTTTTCCCTGTCGGGCAAGCTGGTTTGATGAGATCCATCAGTTCCTTCATCTTGCGTAGCAGGCTGGGAGGATCCGGTCTGGACTCTTTGTTGTGGTCCACGCTGACAGTAATATTGCGCAGGTGGTGTACCATACGGATCAAATTAAACATTATTCTCACCGTGATTTGAAAAGAGCTCTGACACTGTGTCATTTGTCTTTTCCTGTGGTGCTGTGTGTGTGCTGTGGTGTAGCCTCTCTGGTAGTGTGTGTTGTCAGCCCGGGGCTGGCGTCTACCTTTGTGGCTCATACTTACCTAACAAATTTAACAAGGCTTTAGTTGGCACCGTTAGGTATCGACCTGTGTTAGATTTGTGTTTTTGTGCTGTAGGCTGAGTCCTCCGGAGTGCTGTTTCTGCTGGAGGGCTGCTGCAGCGTGTGGAGAGGTCCTTTGTGAAGGTCTCCTGAGTAAACTGAGTAAGGTATCAACCTAAGTCAGTTTTGCTCCTTGTTGGTCCTCTGTGGAGAGAGTTCTCTTCCGTGGAGGGAGGGTTCGTCCTTCTGGTTCTTGCTGGAGGTGGAAGCTTGTCCTTTTTCTCGGTGTGTAGGTCGCGACGTTTCGATCTGGTTAGATCTTCATCAGGCAGTGTGGCTGCTCAGTGTTTTGCTGCTCTATTTGTGTCTGTGTATTTTGGGCTCCGCCCGCTTTCTCCGCCCCCTCCTTTCTCATTGATCGGTTTGATCTGGACAGTCTGCCAATGGCAGGGCTGCTTCCCCAGAGGCACGAGCTGGTTAGGTTCGGGACAACGGATCCTGCTTTCTAGAGCTGTCAGTTTTAACTGACTTGTGCTTCTAAAAAAGACAGGGAATGCATAGGCCATCTGTGGATTCCCTGATTCCAACCTCACTCTGATACTCGGCAGGTCGGGCTGAGAAAGCATGTCAAATTTATTTCATGTTCAGTCCAGTGGGATATCTGGTGTCGAGTTGACGAATCCAGTATCTCTCTGTCTGCTGCCGTTGTGCAGCTGTCCAATTAATGTTGTGTTCGAGTCCGCTCACTTCTAGTGATTGAAGGCCGTGTTCCAGAAAATGTGGGACTAATTTAGTGTGCATTTCTTTCTGGTTCTTAATGTTATATCTGTGTTGTGCCAGTCGGATTCGGATGGAATTCCCTGTTTCTCCTATGTACTGGCTCCCGCATTTGTTGCATGTGATGATGTACACGCAGTTTCTTGTGTCCAGATTGATTTTCTGGAGGATGGGAAATACCTGTTTGGTTCCCCTGTTCTTTACAGATTTTTTCTCTTTAAAGAACTGCGGTTTGTTTTTGTGTGGTTGTCCCGGTTTTGGTTTTAGTTTACTTTTGACTAAGATGTCCTGTAAGTTTTTGTTTTTCCTATATGCTGATATGATCCTAAATTCCTGCATCACAGAATTGTTCCTTTGAGTGTCTTCAAAGTTCCTTTTGATTCTGTTGTTAATGTGGATACTTAGGCTCGAGTAAGTTGTTATCAGGGGGATGGGAGTTTTGAGGTTCTTCTCCTTTGTTTCCAGAAACGACTTTCGGATTTTCCTCAGGAAGCTCCGGGCGTAGCCTCTTTTCCTCAACGACCCATATAGAGTCTGAGTGGCCTTTTCAAATTCCGTGGACTGGCTGCAGATTCTGTGGAATCTTAAGAGTTGGGATTTAACAAGTCCTCTGAATGTGTGTTTTGGGTGGAAGCTGTTTTTGTGTAGTAATGAATGTGTGTCAGTATCTTTGAAATAAACCTTTGTGTCTAATGTGTTAGTGCGGTTAAAATCAGGGCCTTTGTATGTGGTGGTGTCTAAGAAATTAATTGAGGAGTTATGTGTGGTGTGTTTAACTTTGATCGATGTGTGGTGCGTGTTTAAGATGTTCATGAAGTCTAAAAATGTGTCTGTGCCGTGTGTCCATGTGCCCCAGATGTCATCTAAATATCTAAAGTAGTGTGTGGGTTTGTGTGTGCATTTCTCGAAGACTGTTTCTTCCCAGTCAGCCATGTAAATGTCCGCATAGGCTGGTGCGAATTTCTTGCCCATTGCTGTCCCTTTGATTTGGAGGTAAAATTCCTGGTTGAATTCAAAGTCGTTTTTCGTCAGGTTGATGAACAGGAGTTCCAGGATTTCTGCATCCGGTCTGTCTTTGTCCGGGTATTTGTTGAACCATTTCCTAACTGCTTTTAGTCCCTCTGTTGTTTCTATGTTGGTGTATAGGCTGTCTACATCTATACTGAATAAAAACGCAGACTGTGGGACGGTGATGCCTCTGATTTTGGCTACAAAATCATAGGTGTCCTTTATGTAGCTAGGATGGCGGTTCGACAGAGGATTTAGAAAGAAATCTATGTATTCTGCCGTCCTGTAGGATTCACTGTTGCAGTCAGAGACAATCGGCCTTCCTGATGGAATCTCATACGGTTTAGGCCATGTGTCTGGTGCTTTGTGAATCTTGGGTAGTAGGTAGAATATCCTGGCTCTGGGTGCTTCTTTTCCCTTTAGGTAGCTGCTCTGTTTCGTATTTATGTATTTTTTGTCCAACAGCGTATCTATGATTTTATTTATGTCCTCCACCGTTTTTAGGTAAGTGGGTTCCTGTAGTTTCCTGTAGTGTTCCTGGTTGTTGAGCTGTCTCTCAGCCTCCCAGATGTACTGTTCTCTGTCCATGATCACTATAGCGCTTCCCTTGTCTGCTGGTTTAATGACTATGTTTCTGTTTTTGGCTAGGTTCCTGAGGGCTGTTACCTCCTCCTGCGTTAGGTTACAGTGATCTCTATGTTGTTCTGGCAGTACGTCTAGTGCTTCCCTGTCTAGGGTGATCAAGTCGGTGATTTCCTGGGCAATTTGTCCCCCTCTAGGCTCCCATTTGGATGTGGGCATGAAGGGTATCCTGTCCTTTTTTCTCTTGTTTTGGAAAAAGGCTGCCAGTTTTAGTTTCCTGTGGTATATTCCTATGTCCTGTCTTAGGTTATTCCTCTGTTGTTTGTGGATATCTAGCGTGGGGATGAAGGAAAGTCCTTTTTCCAGTAGTTTTATTTGGGGCTCTGTCGGTTGAAAGTTGTTGGCCAGGAGTACTATGTTCTTGCTCCCCTCCTCAGTTTGTAGGCTTGTGGGGATGTCTAGTTTAAATGCGTCATCCAGTGTTGCAGCATCTTTTCCGCTGTTTCTGTGGTCCAGTGGACGTTGTCCCTTGCTGTTTTAAAGTCCTGTTTCCGCAGTTTTGGGATGTGATTCGTATTCTCCATGATGTACTTATTCAGTGTATCCAGGTTCCTCTGTTGTTCCGGGGGTAGTGTGTCCGAGTAGTTGATCACCGGGATGTAGATTTCTGCGTCCGGGAATGCAAGTTTGGATGCTCTGCGAGCCTTCTGCACCTGCTTTATTGTTGTTTCCTTTGGTTTGTTTTCCCTGTTATTGATCCCGAAAGAGAGCACTACTTTCTTCACCGTGGTGTTGTCCCTGTGTGCTTGTAGCAGCGGTTCCACGTGGGAGAATTTAGCGCCCGGATAGCTGTCAATCTGGACATCCTCGTTCGTGTGTGGTGGGATGTTAGCCAGATTCGAGTCACCGATGATGAGACAACTTTTCCGGGTTTTCAGGGACCAATCCAGGTTTTTCCTACTGGTGTTTGGGTGGCGTGTTGGTCTGTAAGTTGTTTTGGGAGTCTCGGTAGAGACTAGTGTCCGTTGTACAGTTACTACGGGGAAGATGTGCGCCCTGGGAGGAGTGGGGGAGGAGGGAGAGGAGGCTGGAGAAGCCGGTGCAGTGGAGAGGTCAGGAAATGGGATGGAGAGAGAGGGTGAAAGTTGATTCAAGTTAGGGTTAGTGTCCGGGGAAAGATTAGGGGACAAGGCAGCAGGAGACGGGAGCGAGGGAGAGGATGGAGGTGGGTTAGGGTTAGAGTCAGGGGAAGGATTAGGAGACGAGGCAGCAGGAGCCGGGGTAGAGAGAGAAGATGGAATTTGGTTAGGGTTAGAGTTAGGGTCGAGGGAAAGGTTAATAGATAAGGCAGGAGGGTTCAGGTCAGGCATGCAGGGTGAAAGGTTAAGATTAGGCACAGATGAGTGAGAGGTGTGGGTGGAGAGGAGGGAAGCAGAAAATGGAGAGTGAGAAGGGAGGAGAGAAGCATCCAAGTTAGATGCTGGGGAGATGAGGGAGGCAGGCGCACAGGATGCAGAGGCAGTGGGGGAGGCATGCAGGCGGGATCTCGGTCTAGGTGTTGGAGTGACCGAGTGGGTAGAGAGCTGCAGGGAAGAAGGTGCAAGTGGTGAGCCTGCCGGGGAAATCTCAGACGGCTGGAAGGCCGGAGGGGGAGTCGCGGCTGGTTCTGCGTTGCTCCTCTTTTTATTCTCACGGCTCCTGTTGTTCGGCGTGCGTCGGGTTTTTGGAATCTGAGGGAATTCTGTCTGTGACAGTGCCGGCGTGTCTGCAGGGGCGATCCTTGGAGGGATCGTCCAGGGGGCAGGATTTTCATTCTCTCCTGTGCTAGCACTCTGAGAGCTGTTGCCGGTCTCTGTCTCCCTCTCGGTTTCCTCCGTCAGCACGCTGTACCGGTTCTGAGTGGTGGTCGGTGGCTGTGAAGGTGTTGTTTTGGGGCTGTTTACGCTGATGATGATGGCCCTGGTGTGCTCCAGAGAGCTCCTGTGCAGTCTCTTGCCGAGGTTGTTCCAGGCCCAGCGTTGAGCTACTTCCCATGGTTCTCTCCAGTTTCCTGTGAGCACCTGGGAGAGCTCTGCGGACAGTCTGTCGATCTCATCAGTGTAGTGTCCATCAAGGATTACTCGAGTATTGTAGCCCCAGTTTCTAGCATTGCCTTCCAGGAGGAGCAAGGTTTTCCCTGTCGGGCAAGCTGGTTTGATGAGATCCATCAGTTCCTTCATCTTGCGTAGCAGGCTGGGAGGATCCGGTCTGGACTCTTTGTTGTGGTCCACGCTGACAGTAATATTGCGCAGGTGGTGTACCATACGGATCAAATTAAACATTATTCTCACCGTGATTTGAAAAGAGCTCTGACACTGTGTCATTTGTCTTTTCCTGTGGTGCTGTGTGTGTGCTGTGGTGTAGCCTCTCTGGTAGTGTGTGTTGTCAGCCCGGGGCTGGCGTCTACCTTTGTGGCTCATACTTACCTAACAAATTTAACAAGGCTTTAGTTGGCACCGTTAGGTATCGACCTGTGTTAGATTTGTGTTTTTGTGCTGTAGGCTGAGTCCTCCGGAGTGCTGTTTCTGCTGGAGGGCTGCTGCAGCGTGTGGAGAGGTCCTTTGTGAAGGTCTCCTGAGTAAACTGAGTAAGGTATCAACCTAAGTCAGTTTTGCTCCTTGTTGGTCCTCTGTGGAGAGAGTTCTCTTCCGTGGAGGGAGGGTTCGTCCTTCTGGTTCTTGCTGGAGGTGGAAGCTTGTCCTTTTTCTCGGTGTGTAGGTCGCGACGTTTCGATCTGGTTAGATCTTCATCAGGCAGTGTGGCTGCTCAGTGTTTTGCTGCTCTATTTGTGTCTGTGTATTTTGGGCTCCGCCCGCTTTCTCCGCCCCCTCCTTTCTCATTGATCGGTTTGATCTGGACAGTCTGCCAATGGCAGGGCTGCTTCCCCAGAGGCACGAGCTGGTTAGGTTCGGGACAACGGATCCTGCTTTCTAGAGCTGTCAGTTTTAACTGACTTGTGCTTCTAAAAAAGACAGGGAATGCATAGGCCATCTGTGGATTCCCTGATTCCAACCTCACTCTGATACTCGGCAGGTCGGGCTGAGAAAGCATGTCAAATTTATTTAATGTTCAGTCCAGTGGGATATCTGGTGTCGAGTTGACGAATCCAGTATCTCTCTGTCTGCTGCCGTTGTGCAGCTGTCCAATTAATGTTGTGTTCGAGTCCGCTCACTTCTAGTGATTGAAGGCCGTGTTCCAGAAAATGTGGGACTAATTTAGTGTGCATTTCTTTCTGGTTCTTAATGTTATATCTGTGTTGTGCCAGTCGGATTCGGATGGAATTCCCTGTTTCTCCTATGTACTGGCTCCCGCATTTGTTGCATGTGATGATGTACACGCAGTTTCTTGTGTCCAGATTGATTTTCTGGAGGATGGGAAATACCTGTTTGGTTCCCCTGTTCTTTACAGATTTTTTCTCTTTAAAGAACTGCGGTTTGTTTTTGTGTGGTTGTCCCGGTTTTGGTTTTAGTTTACTTTTGACTAAGATGTCCTGTAAGTTTTTGTTTTTCCTATATGCTGATATGATCCTAAATTCCTGCATCACAGAATTGTTCCTTTGAGTGTCTTCAAAGTTCCTTTTGATTCTGTTGTTAATGTGGATACTTAGGCTCGAGTAAGTTGTTATCAGGGGGATGGGAGTTTTGAGGTTCTTCTCCTTTGTTTCCAGAAACGACTTTCGGATTTTCCTCAGGAAGCTCCGGGCGTAGCCTCTTTTCCTCAACGACCCATATAGAGTCTGAGTGGCCTTTTCAAATTCCGTGGACTGGCTGCAGATTCTGTGGAATCTTAAGAGTTGGGATTTAACAAGTCCTCTGAATGTGTGTTTTGGGTGGAAGCTGTTTTTGTGTAGTAATGAATGTGTGTCAGTATCTTTGAAATAAACCTTTGTGTCTAATGTGTTAGTGCGGTTAAAATCAGGGCCTTTGTATGTGGTGGTGTCTAAGAAATTAATTGAGGAGTTATGTGTGGTGTGTTTAACTTTGATCGATGTGTGGTGCGTGTTTAAGATGTTCATGAAGTCTAAAAATGTGTCTGTGCCGTGTGTCCATGTGCCCCAGATGTCATCTAAATATCTAAAGTAGTGTGTGGGTTTGTGTGTGCATTTCTCGAAGACTGTTTCTTCCCAGTCAGCCATGTAAATGTCCGCATAGGCTGGTGCGAATTTCTTGCCCATTGCTGTCCCTTTGATTTGGAGGTAAAATTCCTGGTTGAATTCAAAGTCGTTTTTCGTCAGGTTGATGAACAGGAGTTCCAGGATTTCTGCATCCGGTCTGTCTTTGTCCGGGTATTTGTTGAACCATTTCCTAACTGCTTTTAGTCCCTCTGTTGTTTCTATGTTGGTGTATAGGCTGTCTACATCTATACTGAATAAAAACGCAGACTGTGGGACGGTGATGCCTCTGATTTTGGCTACAAAATCATAGGTGTCCTTTATGTAGCTAGGATGGCGGTTCGACAGAGGATTTAGAAAGAAATCTATGTATTCTGCCGTCCTGTAGGATTCACTGTTGCAGTCAGAGACAATCGGCCTTCCTGATGGAATCTCATACGGTTTAGGCCATGTGTCTGGTGCTTTGTGAATCTTGGGTAGTAGGTAGAATATCCTGGCTCTGGGTGCTTCTTTTCCCTTTAGGTAGCTGCTCTGTTTCGTATTTATGTATTTTTTGTCCAACAGCGTATCTATGATTTTATTTATGTCCTCCACCGTTTTTAGGTAAGTGGGTTCCTGTAGTTTCCTGTAGTGTTCCTGGTTGTTGAGCTGTCTCTCAGCCTCCCAGATGTACTGTTCTCTGTCCATGATCACTATAGCGCTTCCCTTGTCTGCTGGTTTAATGACTATGTTTCTGTTTTTGGCTAGGTTCCTGAGGGCTGTTACCTCCTCCTGCGTTAGGTTACAGTGATCTCTATGTTGTTCTGGCAGTACGTCTAGTGCTTCCCTGTCTAGGGTGATCAAGTCGGTGATTTCCTGGGCAATTTGTCCCCCTCTAGGCTCCCATTTGGATGTGGGCATGAAGGGTATCCTGTCCTTTTTTCTCTTGTTTTGGAAAAAGGCTGCCAGTTTTAGTTTCCTGTGGTATATTCCTATGTCCTGTCTTAGGTTATTCCTCTGTTGTTTGTGGATATCTAGCGTGGGGATGAAGGAAAGTCCTTTTTCCAGTAGTTTTATTTGGGGCTCTGTCGGTTGAAAGTTGTTGGCCAGGAGTACTATGTTCTTGCTCCCCTCCTCAGTTTGTAGGCTTGTGGGGATGTCTAGTTTAAATGCGTCATCCAGTGTTGCAGCATCTTTTCCGCTGTTTCTGTGGTCCAGTGGACGTTGTCCCTTGCTGTTTTAAAGTCCTGTTTCCGCAGTTTTGGGATGTGATTCGTATTCTCCATGATGTACTTATTCAGTGTATCCAGGTTCCTCTGTTGTTCCGGGGGTAGTGTGTCCGAGTAGTTGATCACCGGGATGTAGATTTCTGCGTCCGGGAATGCAAGTTTGGATGCTCTGCGAGCCTTCTGCACCTGCTTTATTGTTGTTTCCTTTGGTTTGTTTTCCCTGTTATTGATCCCGAAAGAGAGCACTACTTTCTTCACCGTGGTGTTGTCCCTGTGTGCTTGTAGCAGCGGTTCCACGTGGGAGAATTTAGCGCCCGGATAGCTGTCAATCTGGACATCCTCGTTCGTGTGTGGTGGGATGTTAGCCAGATTCGAGTCACCGATGATGAGACAACTTTTCCGGGTTTTCAGGGACCAATCCAGGTTTTTCCTACTGGTGTTTGGGTGGCGTGTTGGTCTGTAAGTTGTTTTGGGAGTCTCGGTAGAGACTAGTGTCCGTTGTACAGTTACTACGGGGAAGATGTGCGCCCTGGGAGGAGTGGGGGAGGAGGGAGAGGAGGCTGGAGAAGCCGGTGCAGTGGAGAGGTCAGGAAATGGGATGGAGAGAGAGGGTGAAAGTTGATTCAAGTTAGGGTTAGTGTCCGGGGAAAGATTAGGGGACAAGGCAGCAGGAGACGGGAGCGAGGGAGAGGATGGAGGTGGGTTAGGGTTAGAGTCAGGGGAAGGATTAGGAGACGAGGCAGCAGGAGCCGGGGTAGAGAGAGAAGATGGAATTTGGTTAGGGTTAGAGTTAGGGTCGAGGGAAAGGTTAATAGATAAGGCAGGAGGGTTCAGGTCAGGCATGCAGGGTGAAAGGTTAAGATTAGGCACAGATGAGTGAGAGGTGTTAGGGTTAGGGTTAGGGTTAGGGTTTGGGTTAGGGTTAGGGTTAGGGTTAGGGTTTAGGGTTAGGGTTAGGGTTAGGAGGGTTAGGGTTAGGGTTAGGGTTAGGAGGGTTAGGGTTAGGGTTAGGGTTAGGGTTGGGTTGGGTTGGGTTAGGGTTAGGGTTAGGGTTAGGGTGGTTAGGGTGGTTAGGGTTAGGGTTAGGTTCTGTGTTGGATTCATGTTTGTTTTTCCTCTGTGGGATTCAGGTGCACTGGCCTGGGGGTGTGCCGAAGGTCGACCCCCCCACCTGGATGCTGAAATGAAGGTAAGTGGAATAATTTTTAGACTTTTATAATTGGAATATGACCCGTAATTTGCATAAGTATATGTTTAATATTGTAAGAGTGTACATGAAAACGGAGTCAGATATGGTGATTGAAGTTTTATTGTAGAAGGATGTACAGATTATCAACCAATGTTGTTTTTTTGCAGACCCCCCTGGGCTTCGTGAGGGAAAAAGAAAAGGTGAGGTTATTGTTTATATTAGTTTCTTTTGGAGTTCAAAAGTCAATTTTGTAACCAGTACCTCTCTGCTCTCCTCCTTGTGGTCTCCAGGGGGAGCTGCCGGCCTCCGTCCCTCCGACTGTGTTTTATATTTTTGTTTGTGAGGGGTTCAGTGGAGGTTCCAGAGTACGTCACTTTGACTTTCTGTGGGAGCCCACTCATCATTACCTTACTCACAGTGTGTGATTGGTTGATCTTCTGTTTGTGAAGGTATTCAGGTGAGGTGGGCTCATGAGGACTCCCTAGGGACTGAATTGGGGAAACCGGGGTATCAAACACTGATGTTCGTCGTTGCTGATGGTGAAAATGGGCCTGTTTCGGTGTTTGGTTGTTTCCTGTAGGCCGACAGCTCCCGGTGGATGTTGTTATGTTCTGTGGGGGGGACCTGCAGACATAGGGGACGTGAGAGATGGAATGGAAGGGTTGAATAAATACACCTTTCCGTGGGGAGGAGCCAGAAAACGAGCTGGGGGGAGACGATGTTGGTCGAGGGTGTCGTTTCTCCGCCTCTGCCCGAGCTGTCTGGGGGGGTGAGATGCTTCTTTGCATGGGTGGGTTTGATGTTTGAGTGGCTCTGTGGGCCCGTTTAGGCTTCACTGAGGACTCCGGGCTAGGAGTAATGTTAGAGGTTATTGATGTTTGTAATGATATTGTTGGTCCCGGATACTGGGGGTTACCTGCCTCACCCCCTGCTTCGGGCAGGGCGGGCGGTTGTCCCCCCTCGCTCGAGTCCGACTCCTCCCAATACTGCTCCTCTGGGGGATTGTCCAATTCTCCATGCTCTGTGGATTGGGGGAGATGGGGGCCAGGGGGGAGAGAAAAGTGCTGGGGAGAGACATGGAGAGGGGGGGAGGGGGAAGGGGAGGGAGAGGGAGGGGGTGAAGGAGGGGGTGAAAGTGAATCCTGTTCTGAGTCAAAAAATATATGTTCATGTGCTGTGGTGAAGGCCTGAGGGTGTAGCCTAGCCCCGTAGCGTCGGTTAGCCCAACCTTTTGCTACCTCCAGGGCTAGGCTTTCCCCCCAGACCTCAGTGTAAGTGGGGATGATGTTTTCATAATGGTCCAGTAATAAGTGTAGGTTTGTGTTCATCCATTCCAGTGTGTTTCCATGAATGAGATCTCTGATTTTTGAGTTTGGTGATGATGGTTTAATGAACTGACTGACTTTAGTGACCTGTCTCATCATGCCTGTGGGAAAATGACCTGTAGCTATTGCATCTTTGATGATGTGGGAATGGTGAACTGCCTGAATGAGCTTAAAATATTCCTTAGCTGTTGTGTGTGTGTACTCATCAAGTGGCTGTCTGGGTGGTGAGAGTGAGTGACTGTAAAAGTGCCTGTCTCTGTGTTTCTGTCTGATGGGTGCATGTATATGCCTTGTAGTGTGGTGTTGGGTGCTAATGTCTGTTGTGTGGTGCATTCTGGACCCTTCATCCCTCCTCTGCCCCTGACTGCGCTGGTGCCCTGTCCCTGTCACCATAAAACCATTGTGTGCACCCACCTGAGTATCCTGCGTCGACTGGTCTTGAATGTGGAGCCGATGTTGAGGCCTGTAGTCTCTGGCTGTCCTCTTTCCATGCTGAATGGCGGCCATTTTGGTCCTGTTGAGGAGACTTAGAGATTCCAGGCAGGTGAATAAAGTTCACTTTTTTGTGGACGATTCAGGATGTTTAGGTCTCCCCCGGCTGGGGGGAAGGTTAGGAGTCCTCAGGGGGTGCCGCTCTGGTTATTCTAAAACTTAACTTTTAATAATCTTAGATTAAAACAATGGTGAGGGATAAAAACAGTGCCCGTATTTTTTCATTCTTTAACAATATAATTTAAAAGGAAAAGACAGGGTGTCTCGCTCCAGCGCAGACAGGAGTCCCTGACGTTTCGCAGCAGGTGCTGCTTCCTCAGAGGGGAGTCGAGGAGAGATGAAGTCTGGAGGAGAGAGGCTCACTTAAAATGGTGGATTTTCCCTCCAGTTCAGGCCTCTCTCCCCCAGATTGGTCCAGAAAAGTGGGTGTGGTCCTGTAAAAGAAATGTGCCTATCCTAAGTGAGGGGTAACAAGTGGGGGCAGGTGAGGGAGGGGAATAGTGTCCTTCTGAGGGCTCATTGGTGGAGCTGTGACTGAGGAGTAGGGAGGTTGTACTGGTTGCAGGGTGCTGCTTTGTCCAGCAGATGGTGGCAAAGCTGATGGCCATGATGTTCTTGTGGTGGTTTGAGGAGAGCAGAGAGGAGCCAGGCTGTGGCTGACTGTAGTTCAGGTTAGGGCCCAGGGGGGATTTTACACTCAGATTGGGGCCAAAAAAGAGGGGGGGGGGGGGAGGTTAGGGTTAGGGATCAGGAAGGGGAAAGGTTAAGGTTAGTATTTAGGAGAGGGAGAGGTTAAGGTTAGGGGTCAAACATTAAATGAATATCAATGAATAGTGATGCTAAAAAAGAAAAGTGATAATGCTAATCCTGAACATAATGATAATGGGGAAAGAAAATAATACTCTACTGATGATAATAATCCTGATCGTGTGAACACTTTAACATGATGATTGATCTTTTTCCGGTGTGTTACAGGTGGGGGGGTCCGAGATCCGCACACACCCGGCTCTGGCTAGGTTAGGTTCTGTGTTGGATTCATGTTTGTTTTTCCTCTGTGGGATTCAGGTGCACTGGCCTGGGGGTGTGCCGAAGGTCGACCCCCCCACCTGGATGCTGAAATGAAGGTAAGTGGAATAATTTTTAGACTTTTATAATTGGAATATGACCCGTAATTTGCATAAGTATATGTTTAATATTGTAAGAGTGTACATGAAAACGGAGTCAGATATGGTGATTGAAGTTTTATTGTAGAAGGATGTACAGATTATCAACCAATGTTGTTTTTTTGCAGACCCCCCTGGGCTTCGTGAGGGAAAAAGAAAAGGTGAGGTTATTGTTTATATTAGTTTCTTTTGGAGTTCAAAAGTCAATTTTGTAACCAGTACCTCTCTGCTCTCCTCCTTGTGGTCTCCAGGGGGAGCTGCCGGCCTCCGTCCCTCCGACTGTGTTTTATATTTTTGTTTGTGAGGGGTTCAGTGGAGGTTCCAGAGTACGTCACTTTGACTTTCTGTGGGAGCCCACTCATCATTACCTTACTCACAGTGTGTGATTGGTTGATCTTCTGTTTGTGAAGGTATTCAGGTGAGGTGGGCTCATGAGGACTCCCTAGGGACTGAATTGGGGAAACCGGGGTATCAAACACTGATGTTCGTCGTTGCTGATGGTGAAAATGGGCCTGTTTCGGTGTTTGGTTGTTTCCTGTAGGCCGACAGCTCCCGGTGGATGTTGTTATGTTCTGTGGGGGGGACCTGCAGACATAGGGGACGTGAGAGATGGAATGGAAGGGTTGAATAAATACACCTTTCCGTGGGGAGGAGCCAGAAAACGAGCTGGGGGGAGACGATGTTGGTCGAGGGTGTCGTTTCTCCGCCTCTGCCCGAGCTGTCTGGGGGGGTGAGATGCTTCTTTGCATGGGTGGGTTTGATGTTTGAGTGGCTCTGTGGGCCCGTTTAGGCTTCACTGAGGACTCCGGGCTAGGAGTAATGTTAGAGGTTATTGATGTTTGTAATGATATTGTTGGTCCCGGATACTGGGGGTTACCTGCCTCACCCCCTGCTTCGGGCAGGGCGGGCGGTTGTCCCCCCTCGCTCGAGTCCGACTCCTCCCAATACTGCTCCTCTGGGGGATTGTCCAATTCTCCATGCTCTGTGGATTGGGGGAGATGGGGGCCAGGGGGGAGAGAAAAGTGCTGGGGAGAGACATGGAGAGGGGGGGAGGGGGAAGGGGAGGGAGAGGGAGGGGGTGAAGGAGGGGGTGAAAGTGAATCCTGTTCTGAGTCAAAAAATATATGTTCATGTGCTGTGGTGAAGGCCTGAGGGTGTAGCCTAGCCCCGTAGCGTCGGTTAGCCCAACCTTTTGCTACCTCCAGGGCTAGGCTTTCCCCCCAGACCTCAGTGTAAGTGGGGATGATGTTTTCATAATGGTCCAGTAATAAGTGTAGGTTTGTGTTCATCCATTCCAGTGTGTTTCCATGAATGAGATCTCTGATTTTTGAGTTTGGTGATGATGGTTTAATGAACTGACTGACTTTAGTGACCTGTCTCATCATGCCTGTGGGAAAATGACCTGTAGCTATTGCATCTTTGATGATGTGGGAATGGTGAACTGCCTGAATGAGCTTAAAATATTCCTTAGCTGTTGTGTGTGTGTACTCATCAAGTGGCTGTCTGGGTGGTGAGAGTGAGTGACTGTAAAAGTGCCTGTCTCTGTGTTTCTGTCTGATGGGTGCATGTATATGCCTTGTAGTGTGGTGTTGGGTGCTAATGTCTGTTGTGTGGTGCATTCTGGACCCTTCATCCCTCCTCTGCCCCTGACTGCGCTGGTGCCCTGTCCCTGTCACCATAAAACCATTGTGTGCACCCACCTGAGTATCCTGCGTCGACTGGTCTTGAATGTGGAGCCGATGTTGAGGCCTGTAGTCTCTGGCTGTCCTCTTTCCATGCTGAATGGCGGCCATTTTGGTCCTGTTGAGGAGACTTAGAGATTCCAGGCAGGTGAATAAAGTTCACTTTTTTGTGGACGATTCAGGATGTTTAGGTCTCCCCCGGCTGGGGGGAAGGTTAGGAGTCCTCAGGGGGTGCCGCTCTGGTTATTCTAAAACTTAACTTTTAATAATCTTAGATTAAAACAATGGTGAGGGATAAAAACAGTGCCCGTATTTTTTCATTCTTTAACAATATAATTTAAAAGGAAAAGACAGGGTGTCTCGCTCCAGCGCAGACAGGAGTCCCTGACGTTTCGCAGCAGGTGCTGCTTCCTCAGAGGGGAGTCGAGGAGAGATGAAGTCTGGAGGAGAGAGGCTCACTTAAAATGGTGGATTTTCCCTCCAGTTCAGGCCTCTCTCCCCCAGATTGGTCCAGAAAAGTGGGTGTGGTCCTGTAAAAGAAATGTGCCTATCCTAAGTGAGGGGTAACAAGTGGGGGCAGGTGAGGGAGGGGAATAGTGTCCTTCTGAGGGCTCATTGGTGGAGCTGTGACTGAGGAGTAGGGAGGTTGTACTGGTTGCAGGGTGCTGCTTTGTCCAGCAGATGGTGGCAAAGCTGATGGCCATGATGTTCTTGTGGTGGTTTGAGGAGAGCAGAGAGGAGCCAGGCTGTGGCTGACTGTAGTTCAGGTTAGGGCCCAGGGGGGATTTTACACTCAGATTGGGGCCAAAAAAGAGGGGGGGGGGGGAGGTTAGGGTTAGGGATCAGGAAGGGGAAAGGTTAAGGTTAGTATTTAGGAGAGGGAGAGGTTAAGGTTAGGGGTCAAACATTAAATGAATATCAATGAATAGTGATGCTAAAAAAGAAAAGTGATAATGCTAATCCTGAACATAATGATAATGGGGAAAGAAAATAATACTCTACTGATGATAATAATCCTGATCGTGTGAACACTTTAACATGATGATTGATCTTTTTCCGGTGTGTTACAGGTGGGGGGGTCCGAGATCCGCACACACCCGGCTCTGGCTAGGTTAGGTTCTGTGTTGGATTCATGTTTGTTTTTCCTCTGTGGGATTCAGGTGCACTGGCCTGGGGGTGTGCCGAAGGTCGACCCCCCCACCTGGATGCTGAAATGAAGGTAAGTGGAATAATTTTTAGACTTTTATAATTGGAATATGACCCGTAATTTGCATAAGTATATGTTTAATATTGTAAGAGTGTACATGAAAACGGAGTCAGATATGGTGATTGAAGTTTTATTGTAGAAGGATGTACAGATTATCAACCAATGTTGTTTTTTTGCAGACCCCCCTGGGCTTCGTGAGGGAAAAAGAAAAGGTGAGGTTATTGTTTATATTAGTTTCTTTTGGAGTTCAAAAGTCAATTTTGTAACCAGTACCTCTCTGCTCTCCTCCTTGTGGTCTCCAGGGGGAGCTGCCGGCCTCCGTCCCTCCGACTGTGTTTTATATTTTTGTTTGTGAGGGGTTCAGTGGAGGTTCCAGAGTACGTCACTTTGACTTTCTGTGGGAGCCCACTCATCATTACCTTACTCACAGTGTGTGATTGGTTGATCTTCTGTTTGTGAAGGTATTCAGGTGAGGTGGGCTCATGAGGACTCCCTAGGGACTGAATTGGGGAAACCGGGGTATCAAACACTGATGTTCGTCGTTGCTGATGGTGAAAATGGGCCTGTTTCGGTGTTTGGTTGTTTCCTGTAGGCCGACAGCTCCCGGTGGATGTTGTTATGTTCTGTGGGGGGGACCTGCAGACATAGGGGACGTGAGAGATGGAATGGAAGGGTTGAATAAATACACCTTTCCGTGGGGAGGAGCCAGAAAACGAGCTGGGGGGAGACGATGTTGGTCGAGGGTGTCGTTTCTCCGCCTCTGCCCGAGCTGTCTGGGGGGGTGAGATGCTTCTTTGCATGGGTGGGTTTGATGTTTGAGTGGCTCTGTGGGCCCGTTTAGGCTTCACTGAGGACTCCGGGCTAGGAGTAATGTTAGAGGTTATTGATGTTTGTAATGATATTGTTGGTCCCGGATACTGGGGGTTACCTGCCTCACCCCCTGCTTCGGGCAGGGCGGGCGGTTGTCCCCCCTCGCTCGAGTCCGACTCCTCCCAATACTGCTCCTCTGGGGGATTGTCCAATTCTCCATGCTCTGTGGATTGGGGGAGATGGGGGCCAGGGGGGAGAGAAAAGTGCTGGGGAGAGACATGGAGAGGGGGGGAGGGGGAAGGGGAGGGAGAGGGAGGGGGTGAAGGAGGGGGTGAAAGTGAATCCTGTTCTGAGTCAAAAAATATATGTTCATGTGCTGTGGTGAAGGCCTGAGGGTGTAGCCTAGCCCCGTAGCGTCGGTTAGCCCAACCTTTTGCTACCTCCAGGGCTAGGCTTTCCCCCCAGACCTCAGTGTAAGTGGGGATGATGTTTTCATAATGGTCCAGTAATAAGTGTAGGTTTGTGTTCATCCATTCCAGTGTGTTTCCATGAATGAGATCTCTGATTTTTGAGTTTGGTGATGATGGTTTAATGAACTGACTGACTTTAGTGACCTGTCTCATCATGCCTGTGGGAAAATGACCTGTAGCTATTGCATCTTTGATGATGTGGGAATGGTGAACTGCCTGAATGAGCTTAAAATATTCCTTAGCTGTTGTGTGTGTGTACTCATCAAGTGGCTGTCTGGGTGGTGAGAGTGAGTGACTGTAAAAGTGCCTGTCTCTGTGTTTCTGTCTGATGGGTGCATGTATATGCCTTGTAGTGTGGTGTTGGGTGCTAATGTCTGTTGTGTGGTGCATTCTGGACCCTTCATCCCTCCTCTGCCCCTGACTGCGCTGGTGCCCTGTCCCTGTCACCATAAAACCATTGTGTGCACCCACCTGAGTATCCTGCGTCGACTGGTCTTGAATGTGGAGCCGATGTTGAGGCCTGTAGTCTCTGGCTGTCCTCTTTCCATGCTGAATGGCGGCCATTTTGGTCCTGTTGAGGAGACTTAGAGATTCCAGGCAGGTGAATAAAGTTCACTTTTTTGTGGACGATTCAGGATGTTTAGGTCTCCCCCGGCTGGGGGGAAGGTTAGGAGTCCTCAGGGGGTGCCGCTCTGGTTATTCTAAAACTTAACTTTTAATAATCTTAGATTAAAACAATGGTGAGGGATAAAAACAGTGCCCGTATTTTTTCATTCTTTAACAATATAATTTAAAAGGAAAAGACAGGGTGTCTCGCTCCAGCGCAGACAGGAGTCCCTGACGTTTCGCAGCAGGTGCTGCTTCCTCAGAGGGGAGTCGAGGAGAGATGAAGTCTGGGGGAGAGAGGCTCACTTAAAATGGTGGATTTTCCCTCCAGTTCAGGCCTCTCTCCCCCAGATTGGTCCAGAAAAGTGGGTGTGGTCCTGTAAAAGAAATGTGCCTATCCTAAGTGAAGGGTAACAAGTGGGGGCAGGTGAGGGAGGGGAATAGTGTCCTTCTGAGGGCTCATTGGTGGAGCTGTGACTGAGGAGTAGGGAGGTTGTACTGGTTGCAGGGTGCTGCTTTGTCCAGCAGATGGTGGCAAAGCTGATGGCCATGATGTTCTTGTGGTGGTTTGAGGAGAGCAGAGAGGAGCCAGGCTGTGGCTGACTGTAGTTCAGGTTAGGGCCCAGGGGGGATTTTACACTCAGATTGGGGCCAAAAAAGAGGGGGGGGGGGGAGGTTAGGGTTAGGGATCAGGAAGGGGAAAGGTTAAGGTTAGTATTTAGGAGAGGGAGAGGTTAAGGTTAGGGGTCAAACATTAAATGAATATCAATGAATAGTGATGCTAAAAAAGAAAAGTGATAATGCTAATCCTGAACATAATGATAATGGGGAAAGAAAATAATACTCTACTGATGATAATAATCCTGATCGTGTGAACACTTTAACATGATGATTGATCTTTTTCCGGTGTGTTACAGGTGGGGGGGTCCGAGATCCGCACACACCCGGCTCTGGCTAGGTTAGGTTCTGTGTTGGATTCATGTTTGTTTTTCCTCTGTGGGATTCAGGTGCACTGGCCTGGGGGTGTGCCGAAGGTCGACCCCCCCACCTGGATGCTGAAATGAAGGTAAGTGGAATAATTTTTAGACTTTTATAATTGGAATATGACCCGTAATTTGCATAAGTATATGTTTAATATTGTAAGAGTGTACATGAAAACGGAGTCAGATATGGTGATTGAAGTTTTATTGTAGAAGGATGTACAGATTATCAACCAATGTTGTTTTTTTGCAGACCCCCCTGGGCTTCGTGAGGGAAAAAGAAAAGGTGAGGTTATTGTTTATATTAGTTTCTTTTGGAGTTCAAAAGTCAATTTTGTAACCAGTACCTCTCTGCTCTCCTCCTTGTGGTCTCCAGGGGGAGCTGCCGGCCTCCGTCCCTCCGACTGTGTTTTATATTTTTGTTTGTGAGGGGTTCAGTGGAGGTTCCAGAGTACGTCACTTTGACTTTCTGTGGGAGCCCACTCATCATTACCTTACTCACAGTGTGTGATTGGTTGATCTTCTGTTTGTGAAGGTATTCAGGTGAGGTGGGCTCATGAGGACTCCCTAGGGACTGAATTGGGGAAACCGGGGTATCAAACACTGATGTTCGTCGTTGCTGATGGTGAAAATGGGCCTGTTTCGGTGTTTGGTTGTTTCCTGTAGGCCGACAGCTCCCGGTGGATGTTGTTATGTTCTGTGGGGGGGACCTGCAGACATAGGGGACGTGAGAGATGGAATGGAAGGGTTGAATAAATACACCTTTCCGTGGGGAGGAGCCAGAAAACGAGCTGGGGGGAGACGATGTTGGTCGAGGGTGTCGTTTCTCCGCCTCTGCCCGAGCTGTCTGGGGGGGTGAGATGCTTCTTTGCATGGGTGGGTTTGATGTTTGAGTGGCTCTGTGGGCCCGTTTAGGCTTCACTGAGGACTCCGGGCTAGGAGTAATGTTAGAGGTTATTGATGTTTGTAATGATATTGTTGGTCCCGGATACTGGGGGTTACCTGCCTCACCCCCTGCTTCGGGCAGGGCGGGCGGTTGTCCCCCCTCGCTCGAGTCCGACTCCTCCCAATACTGCTCCTCTGGGGGATTGTCCAATTCTCCATGCTCTGTGGATTGGGGGAGATGGGGGCCAGGGGGGAGAGAAAAGTGCTGGGGAGAGACATGGAGAGGGGGGGAGGGGGAAGGGGAGGGAGAGGGAGGGGGTGAAGGAGGGGGTGAAAGTGAATCCTGTTCTGAGTCAAAAAATATATGTTCATGTGCTGTGGTGAAGGCCTGAGGGTGTAGCCTAGCCCCGTAGCGTCGGTTAGCCCAACCTTTTGCTACCTCCAGGGCTAGGCTTTCCCCCCAGACCTCAGTGTAAGTGGGGATGATGTTTTCATAATGGTCCAGTAATAAGTGTAGGTTTGTGTTCATCCATTCCAGTGTGTTTCCATGAATGAGATCTCTGATTTTTGAGTTTGGTGATGATGGTTTAATGAACTGACTGACTTTAGTGACCTGTCTCATCATGCCTGTGGGAAAATGACCTGTAGCTATTGCATCTTTGATGATGTGGGAATGGTGAACTGCCTGAATGAGCTTAAAATATTCCTTAGCTGTTGTGTGTGTGTACTCATCAAGTGGCTGTCTGGGTGGTGAGAGTGAGTGACTGTAAAAGTGCCTGTCTCTGTGTTTCTGTCTGATGGGTGCATGTATATGCCTTGTAGTGTGGTGTTGGGTGCTAATGTCTGTTGTGTGGTGCATTCTGGACCCTTCATCCCTCCTCTGCCCCTGACTGCGCTGGTGCCCTGTCCCTGTCACCATAAAACCATTGTGTGCACCCACCTGAGTATCCTGCGTCGACTGGTCTTGAATGTGGAGCCGATGTTGAGGCCTGTAGTCTCTGGCTGTCCTCTTTCCATGCTGAATGGCGGCCATTTTGGTCCTGTTGAGGAGACTTAGAGATTCCAGGCAGGTGAATAAAGTTCACTTTTTTGTGGACGATTCAGGATGTTTAGGTCTCCCCCGGCTGGGGGGAAGGTTAGGAGTCCTCAGGGGGTGCCGCTCTGGTTATTCTAAAACTTAACTTTTAATAATCTTAGATTAAAACAATGGTGAGGGATAAAAACAGTGCCCGTATTTTTTCATTCTTTAACAATATAATTTAAAAGGAAAAGACAGGGTGTCTCGCTCCAGCGCAGACAGGAGTCCCTGACGTTTCGCAGCAGGTGCTGCTTCCTCAGAGGGGAGTCGAGGAGAGATGAAGTCTGGAGGAGAGAGGCTCACTTAAAATGGTGGATTTTCCCTCCAGTTCAGGCCTCTCTCCCCCAGATTGGTCCAGAAAAGTGGGTGTGGTCCTGTAAAAGAAATGTGCCTATCCTAAGTGAGGGGTAACAAGTGGGGGCAGGTGAGGGAGGGGAATAGTGTCCTTCTGAGGGCTCATTGGTGGAGCTGTGACTGAGGAGTAGGGAGGTTGTACTGGTTGCAGGGTGCTGCTTTGTCCAGCAGATGGTGGCAAAGCTGATGGCCATGATGTTCTTGTGGTGGTTTGAGGAGAGCAGAGAGGAGCCAGGCTGTGGCTGACTGTAGTTCAGGTTAGGGCCCAGGGGGGATTTTACACTCAGATTGGGGCCAAAAAAGAGGGGGGGGGGGGAGGTTAGGGTTAGGGATCAGGAAGGGGAAAGGTTAAGGTTAGTATTTAGGAGAGGGAGAGGTTAAGGTTAGGGGTCAAACATTAAATGAATATCAATGAATAGTGATGCTAAAAAAGAAAAGTGATAATGCTAATCCTGAACATAATGATAATGGGGAAAGAAAATAATAGGGTTAGGGTTAGGGTTTAGGGTTAGGGTTAGGGTTAGGGTTTAGGGTTTAGGGTTAGGGTTAGGGTTAGGGGTTAGGGTTAGGGTTAGGGTTAGGGTTGGGTTAGGGTTAGGTTCGGGACAACGGATCCTGCTTTCTAGAGCTGTCAGTTTTAACTGACTTGTGCTTCTAAAAAAGACAGGGAATGCATAGGCCATCTGTGGATTCCCTGATTCCAACCTCACTCTGATACTCGGCAGGTCGGGCTGAGAAAGCATGTCAAATTTATTTAATGTTCAGTCCAGTGGGATATCTGGTGTCGAGTTGACGAATCCAGTATCTCTCTGTCTGCTGCCGTTGTGCAGCTGTCCAATTAATGTTGTGTTCGAGTCCGCTCACTTCTAGTGATTGAAGGCCGTGTTCCAGAAAATGTGGGACTAATTTAGTGTGCATTTCTTTCTGGTTCTTAATGTTATATCTGTGTTGTGCCAGTCGGATTCGGATGGAATTCCCTGTTTCTCCTATGTACTGGCTCCCGCATTTGTTGCATGTGATGATGTACACGCAGTTTCTTGTGTCCAGATTGATTTTCTGGAGGATGGGAAATACCTGTTTGGTTCCCCTGTTCTTTACAGATTTTTTCTCTTTAAAGAACTGCGGTTTGTTTTTGTGTGGTTGTCCCGGTTTTGGTTTTAGTTTACTTTTGACTAAGATGTCCTGTAAGTTTTTGTTTTTCCTATATGCTGATATGATCCTAAATTCCTGCATCACAGAATTGTTCCTTTGAGTGTCTTCAAAGTTCCTTTTGATTCTGTTGTTAATGTGGATACTTAGGCTCGAGTAAGTTGTTATCAGGGGGATGGGAGTTTTGAGGTTCTTCTCCTTTGTTTCCAGAAACGACTTTCGGATTTTCCTCAGGAAGCTCCGGGCGTAGCCTCTTTTCCTCAACGACCCATATAGAGTCTGAGTGGCCTTTTCAAATTCCGTGGACTGGCTGCAGATTCTGTGGAATCTTAAGAGTTGGGATTTAACAAGTCCTCTGAATGTGTGTTTTGGGTGGAAGCTGTTTTTGTGTAGTAATGAATGTGTGTCAGTATCTTTGAAATAAACCTTTGTGTCTAATGTGTTAGTGCGGTTAAAATCAGGGCCTTTGTATGTGGTGGTGTCTAAGAAATTAATTGAGGAGTTATGTGTGGTGTGTTTAACTTTGATCGATGTGTGGTGCGTGTTTAAGATGTTCATGAAGTCTAAAAATGTGTCTGTGCCGTGTGTCCATGTGCCCCAGATGTCATCTAAATATCTAAAGTAGTGTGTGGGTTTGTGTGTGCATTTCTCGAAGACTGTTTCTTCCCAGTCAGCCATGTAAATGTCCGCATAGGCTGGTGCGAATTTCTTGCCCATTGCTGTCCCTTTGATTTGGAGGTAAAATTCCTGGTTGAATTCAAAGTCGTTTTTCGTCAGGTTGATGAACAGGAGTTCCAGGATTTCTGCATCCGGTCTGTCTTTGTCCGGGTATTTGTTGAACCATTTCCTAACTGCTTTTAGTCCCTCTGTTGTTTCTATGTTGGTGTATAGGCTGTCTACATCTATACTGAATAAAAACGCAGACTGTGGGACGGTGATGCCTCTGATTTTGGCTACAAAATCATAGGTGTCCTTTATGTAGCTAGGATGGCGGTTCGACAGAGGATTTAGAAAGAAATCTATGTATTCTGCCGTCCTGTAGGATTCACTGTTGCAGTCAGAGACAATCGGCCTTCCTGATGGAATCTCATACGGTTTAGGCCATGTGTCTGGTGCTTTGTGAATCTTGGGTAGTAGGTAGAATATCCTGGCTCTGGGTGCTTCTTTTCCCTTTAGGTAGCTGCTCTGTTTCGTATTTATGTATTTTTTGTCCAACAGCGTATCTATGATTTTATTTATGTCCTCCACCGTTTTTAGGTAAGTGGGTTCCTGTAGTTTCCTGTAGTGTTCCTGGTTGTTGAGCTGTCTCTCAGCCTCCCAGATGTACTGTTCTCTGTCCATGATCACTATAGCGCTTCCCTTGTCTGCTGGTTTAATGACTATGTTTCTGTTTTTGGCTAGGTTCCTGAGGGCTGTTACCTCCTCCTGCGTTAGGTTACAGTGATCTCTATGTTGTTCTGGCAGTACGTCTAGTGCTTCCCTGTCTAGGGTGATCAAGTCGGTGATTTCCTGGGCAATTTGTCCCCCTCTAGGCTCCCATTTGGATGTGGGCATGAAGGGTATCCTGTCCTTTTTTCTCTTGTTTTGGAAAAAGGCTGCCAGTTTTAGTTTCCTGTGGTATATTCCTATGTCCTGTCTTAGGTTATTCCTCTGTTGTTTGTGGATATCTAGCGTGGGGATGAAGGAAAGTCCTTTTTCCAGTAGTTTTATTTGGGGCTCTGTCGGTTGAAAGTTGTTGGCTAGGAGTACTATGTTCTTGCTCCCCTCCTCAGTTTGTAGGCTTGTGGGGATGTCTAGTTTAAATGCGTCATCCAGTGTTGCAGCATCTTTTCTGCTGTTTCTGTGGTCCAGTGGACGTTGTCCCTTGCTGTTTTAAAGTCCTGTTTCCGCAGTTTTGGGATGTGATTCGTATTCTCCATGATGTACTTATTCAGTGTATCCAGGTTCCTCTGTTGTTCCGGGGGTAGTGTGTCCGAGTAGTTGATCACCGGGATGTAGATTTCTGCGTCCGGGAATGCAAGTTTGGATGCTCTGCGAGCCTTCTGCACCTGCTTTATTGTTGTTTCCTTTGGTTTGTTTTCCCTGTTATTGATCCCGAAAGAGAGCACTACTTTCTTCACCGTGGTGTTGTCCCTGTGTGCTTGTAGCAGCGGTTCCACGTGGGAGAATTTAGCGCCCGGATAGCTGTCAATCTGGACATCCTCGTTCGTGTGTGGTGGGATGTTAGCCAGATTCGAGTCACCGATGATGAGACAACTTTTCCGGGTTTTCAGGGACCAATCCAGGTTTTTCCTACTGGTGTTTGGGTGGCGTGTTGGTCTGTAAGTTGTTTTGGGAGTCTCGGTAGAGACTAGTGTCCGTTGTACAGTTACTACGGGGAAGATGTGCGCCCTGGGAGGAGTGGGGGAGGAGGGAGAGGAGGCTGGAGAAGCCGGTGCAGTGGAGAGGTCAGGAAACGGGATGGAGAGAGAGGGTGAAAGTTGATTCAAGTTAGGGTTAGTGTCCGGGGAAAGATTAGGGGACAAGGCAGCAGGAGACGGGAGCGAGGGAGAGGATGGAGGTGGGTTAGGGTTAGAGTCAGGGGAAGGATTAGGAGACGAGGCAGCAGGAGCCGGGGTAGAGAGAGAAGATGGAATTTGGTTAGGGTTAGAGTTAGGGTCGAGGGAAAGGTTAATAGATAAGGCAGGAGGGTTCAGGTCAGGCATGCAGGGTGAAAGGTTAAGATTAGGCACAGATGAGTGAGAGGTGTGGGTAGAGAGGAGGGAAGCAGAAAATGGAGAGTGAGAAGGGAGGAGAGAAGCATCCAAGTTAGATGCTGGGGAGATGAGGGAGGCAGGCGCACAGGATGCAGAGGCAGTGGGGGAGGCATGCAGGCGGGATCTCGGTCTAGGTGTTGGAGTGACCGAGTGGGTAGAGAGCTGCAGGGAAGAAGGTGCAAGTGGTGAGCCTGCCGGGGAAATCTCAGACGGCTGGAAGGCCGGAGGGGGAGTCGCGGCTGGTTCTGCGTTGCTCCTCTTTTTATTCTCACGGCTCCTGTTGTTCGGCGTGCGTCGGGTTTTTGGAATCTGAGGGAATTCTGTCTGTGACAGTGCCGGCGTGTCTGCAGGGGCGATCCTTGGAGGGATCGTCCAGGGGGCAGGATTTTCATTCTCTCCTGTGCTAGCACTCTGAGAGCTGTTGCCGGTCTCTGTCTCCCTCTCGGTTTCCTCCGTCAGCACGCTGTACCGGTTCTGAGTGGTGGTCGGTGGCTGTGAAGGTGTTGTTTTGGGGCTGTTTACGCTGATGATGATGGCCCTGGTGTGCTCCAGAGAGCTCCTGTGCAGTCTCTTGCCGAGGTTGTTCCAGGCCCAGCGTTGAGCTACTTCCCATGGTTCTCTCCAGTTTCCTGTGAGCACCTGGGAGAGCTCTGCGGACAGTCTGTCGATCTCATCAGTGTAGTGTCCATCAAGGATTACTCGAGTATTGTAGCCCCAGTTTCTAGCATTGCCTTCCAGGAGGAGCAAGGTTTTCCCTGTCGGGCAAGCTGGTTTGATGAGATCCATCAGTTCCTTCATCTTGCGTAGCAGGCTGGGAGGATCCGGTCTGGACTCTTTGTTGTGGTCCACGCTGACAGTAATATTGCGCAGGTGGTGTACCATACGGATCAAATTAAACATTATTCTCACCGTGATTTGAAAAGAGCTCTGACACTGTGTCATTTGTCTTTTCCTGTGGTGCTGTGTGTGTGCTGTGGTGTAGCCTCTCTGGTAGTGTGTGTTGTCAGCCCGGGGCTGGCGTCTACCTTTGTGGCTCATACTTACCTAACAAATTTAACAAGGCTTTAGTTGGCACCGTTAGGTATCGACCTGTGTTAGATTTGTGTTTTTGTGCTGTAGGCTGAGTCCTCCGGAGTGCTGTTTCTGCTGGAGGGCTGCTGCAGCGTGTGGAGAGGTCCTTTGTGAAGGTCTCCTGAGTAAACTGAGTAAGGTATCAACCTAAGTCAGTTTTGCTCCTTGTTGGTCCTCTGTGGAGAGAGTTCTCTTCCGTGGAGGGAGGGTTCGTCCTTCTGGTTCTTGCTGGAGGTGGAAGCTTGTCCTTTTTCTCGGTGTGTAGGTCGCGACGTTTCGATCTGGTTAGATCTTCATCAGGCAGTGTGGCTGCTCAGTGTTTTGCTGCTCTATTTGTGTCTGTGTATTTTGGGCTCCGCCCGCTTTCTCCGCCCCCTCCTTTCTCATTGATCGGTTTGATCTGGACAGTCTGCCAATGGCAGGGCTGCTTCCCCAGAGGCACAAGCTGGTTAGGTTCGGGACAACGGATCCTGCTTTCTAGAGCTGTCAGTTTTAACTGACTTGTGCTTCTAAAAAAGACAGGGAATGCATAGGCCATCTGTGGATTCCCTGATTCCAACCTCACTCTGATACTCGGCAGGTCGGGCTGAGAAAGCATGTCAAATTTATTTAATGTTCAGTCCAGTGGGATATCTGGTGTCGAGTTGACGAATCCAGTATCTCTCTGTCTGCTGCCGTTGTGCAGCTGTCCAATTAATGTTGTGTTCGAGTCCGCTCACTTCTAGTGATTGAAGGCCGTGTTCCAGAAAATGTGGGACTAATTTAGTGTGCATTTCTTTCTGGTTCTTAATGTTATATCTGTGTTGTGCCAGTCGGATTCGGATGGAATTCCCTGTTTCTCCTATGTACTGGCTCCCGCATTTGTTGCATGTGATGATGTACACGCAGTTTCTTGTGTCCAGATTGATTTTCTGGAGGATGGGAAATACCTGTTTGGTTCCCCTGTTCTTTACAGATTTTTTCTCTTTAAAGAACTGCGGTTTGTTTTTGTGTGGTTGTCCCGGTTTTGGTTTTAGTTTACTTTTGACTAAGATGTCCTGTAAGTTTTTGTTTTTCCTATATGCTGATATGATCCTAAATTCCTGCATCACAGAATTGTTCCTTTGAGTGTCTTCAAAGTTCCTTTTGATTCTGTTGTTAATGTGGATACTTAGGCTCGAGTAAGTTGTTATCAGGGGGATGGGAGTTTTGAGGTTCTTCTCCTTTGTTTCCAGAAACGACTTTCGGATTTTCCTCAGGAAGCTCCGGGCGTAGCCTCTTTTCCTCAACGACCCATATAGAGTCTGAGTGGCCTTTTCAAATTCCGTGGACTGGCTGCAGATTCTGTGGAATCTTAAGAGTTGGGATTTAACAAGTCCTCTGAATGTGTGTTTTGGGTGGAAGCTGTTTTTGTGTAGTAATGAATGTGTGTCAGTATCTTTGAAATAAACCTTTGTGTCTAATGTGTTAGTGCGGTTAAAATCAGGGCCTTTGTATGTGGTGGTGTCTAAGAAATTAATTGAGGAGTTATGTGTGGTGTGTTTAACTTTGATCGATGTGTGGTGCGTGTTTAAGATGTTCATGAAGTCTAAAAATGTGTCTGTGCCGTGTGTCCATGTGCCCCAGATGTCATCTAAATATCTAAAGTAGTGTGTGGGTTTGTGTGTGCATTTCTCGAAGACTGTTTCTTCCCAGTCAGCCATGTAAATGTCCGCATAGGCTGGTGCGAATTTCTTGCCCATTGCTGTCCCTTTGATTTGGAGGTAAAATTCCTGGTTGAATTCAAAGTCGTTTTTCGTCAGGTTGATGAACAGGAGTTCCAGGATTTCTGCATCCGGTCTGTCTTTGTCCGGGTATTTGTTGAACCATTTCCTAACTGCTTTTAGTCCCTCTGTTGTTTCTATGTTGGTGTATAGGCTGTCTACATCTATACTGAATAAAAACGCAGACTGTGGGACGGTGATGCCTCTGATTTTGGCTACAAAATCATAGGTGTCCTTTATGTAGCTAGGATGGCGGTTCGACAGAGGATTTAGAAAGAAATCTATGTATTCTGCCGTCCTGTAGGATTCACTGTTGCAGTCAGAGACAATCGGCCTTCCTGATGGAATCTCATACGGTTTAGGCCATGTGTCTGGTGCTTTGTGAATCTTGGGTAGTAGGTAGAATATCCTGGCTCTGGGTGCTTCTTTTCCCTTTAGGTAGCTGCTCTGTTTCGTATTTATGTATTTTTTGTCCAACAGCGTATCTATGATTTTATTTATGTCCTCCACCGTTTTTAGGTAAGTGGGTTCCTGTAGTTTCCTGTAGTGTTCCTGGTTGTTGAGCTGTCTCTCAGCCTCCCAGATGTACTGTTCTCTGTCCATGATCACTATAGCGCTTCCCTTGTCTGCTGGTTTAATGACTATGTTTCTGTTTTTGGCTAGGTTCCTGAGGGCTGTTACCTCCTCCTGCGTTAGGTTACAGTGATCTCTATGTTGTTCTGGCAGTACGTCTAGTGCTTCCCTGTCTAGGGTGATCAAGTCGGTGATTTCCTGGGCAATTTGTCCCCCTCTAGGCTCCCATTTGGATGTGGGCATGAAGGGTATCCTGTCCTTTTTTCTCTTGTTTTGGAAAAAGGCTGCCAGTTTTAGTTTCCTGTGGTATATTCCTATGTCCTGTCTTAGGTTATTCCTCTGTTGTTTGTGGATATCTAGCGTGGGGATGAAGGAAAGTCCTTTTTCCAGTAGTTTTATTTGGGGCTCTGTCGGTTGAAAGTTGTTGGCTAGGAGTACTATGTTCTTGCTCCCCTCCTCAGTTTGTAGGCTTGTGGGGATGTCTAGTTTAAATGCGTCATCCAGTGTTGCAGCATCTTTTCTGCTGTTTCTGTGGTCCAGTGGACGTTGTCCCTTGCTGTTTTAAAGTCCTGTTTCCGCAGTTTTGGGATGTGATTCGTATTCTCCATGATGTACTTATTCAGTGTATCCAGGTTCCTCTGTTGTTCCGGGGGTAGTGTGTCCGAGTAGTTGATCACCGGGATGTAGATTTCTGCGTCCGGGAATGCAAGTTTGGATGCTCTGCGAGCCTTCTGCACCTGCTTTATTGTTGTTTCCTTTGGTTTGTTTTCCCTGTTATTGATCCCGAAAGAGAGCACTACTTTCTTCACCGTGGTGTTGTCCCTGTGTGCTTGTAGCAGCGGTTCCACGTGGGAGAATTTAGCGCCCGGATAGCTGTCAATCTGGACATCCTCGTTCGTGTGTGGTGGGATGTTAGCCAGATTCGAGTCACCGATGATGAGACAACTTTTCCGGGTTTTCAGGGACCAATCCAGGTTTTTCCTACTGGTGTTTGGGTGGCGTGTTGGTCTGTAAGTTGTTTTGGGAGTCTCGGTAGAGACTAGTGTCCGTTGTACAGTTACTACGGGGAAGATGTGCGCCCTGGGAGGAGTGGGGGAGGAGGGAGAGGAGGCTGGAGAAGCCGGTGCAGTGGAGAGGTCAGGAAACGGGATGGAGAGAGAGGGTGAAAGTTGATTCAAGTTAGGGTTAGTGTCCGGGGAAAGATTAGGGGACAAGGCAGCAGGAGACGGGAGCGAGGGAGAGGATGGAGGTGGGTTAGGGTTAGAGTCAGGGGAAGGATTAGGAGACGAGGCAGCAGGAGCCGGGGTAGAGAGAGAAGATGGAATTTGGTTAGGGTTAGAGTTAGGGTCGAGGGAAAGGTTAATAGATAAGGCAGGAGGGTTCAGGTCAGGCATGCAGGGTGAAAGGTTAAGATTAGGCACAGATGAGTGAGAGGTGTGGGTAGAGAGGAGGGAAGCAGAAAATGGAGAGTGAGAAGGGAGGAGAGAAGCATCCAAGTTAGATGCTGGGGAGATGAGGGAGGCAGGCGCACAGGATGCAGAGGCAGTGGGGGAGGCATGCAGGCGGGATCTCGGTCTAGGTGTTGGAGTGACCGAGTGGGTAGAGAGCTGCAGGGAAGAAGGTGCAAGTGGTGAGCCTGCCGGGGAAATCTCAGACGGCTGGAAGGCCGGAGGGGGAGTCACGGCTGGTTCTGCGTTGCTCCTCTTTTTATTCTCACGGCTCCTGTTGTTCGGCGTGCGTCGGGTTTTTGGAATCTGAGGGAATTCTGTCTGTGACAGTGCCGGCGTGTCTGCAGGGGCGATCCTTGGAGGGATCGTCCAGGGGGCAGGATTTTCATTCTCTCCTGTGCTAGCACTCTGAGAGCTGTTGCCGGTCTCTGTCTCCCTCTCGGTTTCCTCCGTCAGCACGCTGTACCGGTTCTGAGTGGTGGTCGGTGGCTGTGAAGGTGTTGTTTTGGGGCTGTTTACGCTGATGATGATGGCCCTGGTGTGCTCCAGAGAGCTCCTGTGCAGTCTCTTGCCGAGGTTGTTCCAGGCCCAGCGTTGAGCTACTTCCCATGGTTCTCTCCAGTTTCCTGTGAGCACCTGGGAGAGCTCTGCGGACAGTCTGTCGATCTCATCAGTGTAGTGTCCATCAAGGATTACTCGAGTATTGTAGCCCCAGTTTCTAGCATTGCCTTCCAGGAGGAGCAAGGTTTTCCCTGTCGGGCAAGCTGGTTTGATGAGATCCATCAGTTCCTTCATCTTGCGTAGCAGGCTGGGAGGATCCGGTCTGGACTCTTTGTTGTGGTCCACGCTGACAGTAATATTGCGCAGGTGGTGTACCATACGGATCAAATTAAACATTATTCTCACCGTGATTTGAAAAGAGCTCTGACACTGTGTCATTTGTCTTTTCCTGTGGTGCTGTGTGTGTGCTGTGGTGTAGCCTCTCTGGTAGTGTGTGTTGTCAGCCCGGGGCTGGCGTCTACCTTTGTGGCTCATACTTACCTAACAAATTTAACAAGGCTTTAGTTGGCACCGTTAGGTATCGACCTGTGTTAGATTTGTGTTTTTGTGCTGTAGGCTGAGTCCTCCGGAGTGCTGTTTCTGCTGGAGGGCTGCTGCAGCGTGTGGAGAGGTCCTTTGTGAAGGTCTCCTGAGTAAACTGAGTAAGGTATCAACCTAAGTCAGTTTTGATCCTTGTTGGTCCTCTGTGGAGAGAGTTCTCTTCCGTGGAGGGAGGGTTCGTCCTTCTGGTTCTTGCTGGAGGTGGAAGCTTGTCCTTTTTCTCGGTGTGTAGGTCGCGACGTTTCGATCTGGTTAGATCTTCATCAGGCAGTGTGGCTGCTCAGTGTTTTGCTGCTCTATTTGTGTCTGTGTATTTTGGGCTCCGCCCGCTTTCTCCGCCCCCTCCTTTCTCATTGATCGGTTTGATCTGGACAGTCTGCCAATGGCAGGGCTGCTTCCCCAGAGGCACAAGCTGGTTAGGTTCGGGACAACGGATCCTGCTTTCTAGAGCTGTCAGTTTTAACTGACTTGTGCTTCTAAAAAAGACAGGGAATGCATAGGCCATCTGTGGATTCCCTGATTCCAACCTCACTCTGATACTCGGCAGGTCGGGCTGAGAAAGCATGTCAAATTTATTTAATGTTCAGTCCAGTGGGATATCTGGTGTCGAGTTGACGAATCCAGTATCTCTCTGTCTGCTGCCGTTGTGCAGCTGTCCAATTAATGTTGTGTTCGAGTCCGCTCACTTCTAGTGATTGAAGGCCGTGTTCCAGAAAATGTGGGACTAATTTAGTGTGCATTTCTTTCTGGTTCTTAATGTTATATCTGTGTTGTGCCAGTCGGATTCGGATGGAATTCCCTGTTTCTCCTATGTACTGGCTCCCGCATTTGTTGCATGTGATGATGTACACGCAGTTTCTTGTGTCCAGATTGATTTTCTGGAGGATGGGAAATACCTGTTTGGTTCCCCTGTTCTTTACAGATTTTTTCTCTTTAAAGAACTGCGGTTTGTTTTTGTGTGGTTGTCCCGGTTTTGGTTTTAGTTTACTTTTGACTAAGATGTCCTGTAAGTTTTTGTTTTTCCTATATGCTGATATGATCCTAAATTCCTGCATCACAGAATTGTTCCTTTGAGTGTCTTCAAAGTTCCTTTTGATTCTGTTGTTAATGTGGATACTTAGGCTCGAGTAAGTTGTTATCAGGGGGATGGGAGTTTTGAGGTTCTTCTCCTTTGTTTCCAGAAACGACTTTCGGATTTTCCTCAGGAAGCTCCGGGCGTAGCCTCTTTTCCTCAACGACCCATATAGAGTCTGAGTGGCCTTTTCAAATTCCGTGGACTGGCTGCAGATTCTGTGGAATCTTAAGAGTTGGGATTTAACAAGTCCTCTGAATGTGTGTTTTGGGTGGAAGCTGTTTTTGTGTAGTAATGAATGTGTGTCAGTATCTTTGAAATAAACCTTTGTGTCTAATGTGTTAGTGCGGTTAAAATCAGGGCCTTTGTATGTGGTGGTGTCTAAGAAATTAATTGAGGAGTTATGTGTGGTGTGTTTAACTTTGATCGATGTGTGGTGCGTGTTTAAGATGTTCATGAAGTCTAAAAATGTGTCTGTGCCGTGTGTCCATGTGCCCCAGATGTCATCTAAATATCTAAAGTAGTGTGTGGGTTTGTGTGTGCATTTCTCGAAGACTGTTTCTTCCCAGTCAGCCATGTAAATGTCCGCATAGGCTGGTGCGAATTTCTTGCCCATTGCTGTCCCTTTGATTTGGAGGTAAAATTCCTGGTTGAATTCAAAGTCGTTTTTCGTCAGGTTGATGAACAGGAGTTCCAGGATTTCTGCATCCGGTCTGTCTTTGTCCGGGTATTTGTTGAACCATTTCCTAACTGCTTTTAGTCCCTCTGTTGTTTCTATGTTGGTGTATAGGCTGTCTACATCTATACTGAATAAAAACGCAGACTGTGGGACGGTGATGCCTCTGATTTTGGCTACAAAATCATAGGTGTCCTTTATGTAGCTAGGATGGCGGTTCGACAGAGGATTTAGAAAGAAATCTATGTATTCTGCCGTCCTGTAGGATTCACTGTTGCAGTCAGAGACAATCGGCCTTCCTGATGGAATCTCATACGGTTTAGGCCATGTGTCTGGTGCTTTGTGAATCTTGGGTAGTAGGTAGAATATCCTGGCTCTGGGTGCTTCTTTTCCCTTTAGGTAGCTGCTCTGTTTCGTATTTATGTATTTTTTGTCCAACAGCGTATCTATGATTTTATTTATGTCCTCCACCGTTTTTAGGTAAGTGGGTTCCTGTAGTTTCCTGTAGTGTTCCTGGTTGTTGAGCTGTCTCTCAGCCTCCCAGATGTACTGTTCTCTGTCCATGATCACTATAGCGCTTCCCTTGTCTGCTGGTTTAATGACTATGTTTCTGTTTTTGGCTAGGTTCCTGAGGGCTGTTACCTCCTCCTGCGTTAGGTTACAGTGATCTCTATGTTGTTCTGGCAGTACGTCTAGTGCTTCCCTGTCTAGGGTGATCAAGTCGGTGATTTCCTGGGCAATTTGTCCCCCTCTAGGCTCCCATTTGGATGTGGGCATGAAGGGTATCCTGTCCTTTTTTCTCTTGTTTTGGAAAAAGGCTGCCAGTTTTAGTTTCCTGTGGTATATTCCTATGTCCTGTCTTAGGTTATTCCTCTGTTGTTTGTGGATATCTAGCGTGGGGATGAAGGAAAGTCCTTTTTCCAGTAGTTTTATTTGGGGCTCTGTCGGTTGAAAGTTGTTGGCTAGGAGTACTATGTTCTTGCTCCCCTCCTCAGTTTGTAGGCTTGTGGGGATGTCTAGTTTAAATGCGTCATCCAGTGTTGCAGCATCTTTTCTGCTGTTTCTGTGGTCCAGTGGACGTTGTCCCTTGCTGTTTTAAAGTCCTGTTTCCGCAGTTTTGGGATGTGATTCGTATTCTCCATGATGTACTTATTCAGTGTATCCAGGTTCCTCTGTTGTTCCGGGGGTAGTGTGTCCGAGTAGTTGATCACCGGGATGTAGATTTCTGCGTCCGGGAATGCAAGTTTGGATGCTCTGCGAGCCTTCTGCACCTGCTTTATTGTTGTTTCCTTTGGTTTGTTTTCCCTGTTATTGATCCCGAAAGAGAGCACTACTTTCTTCACCGTGGTGTTGTCCCTGTGTGCTTGTAGCAGCGGTTCCACGTGGGAGAATTTAGCGCCCGGATAGCTGTCAATCTGGACATCCTCGTTCGTGTGTGGTGGGATGTTAGCCAGATTCGAGTCACCGATGATGAGACAACTTTTCCGGGTTTTCAGGGACCAATCCAGGTTTTTCCTACTGGTGTTTGGGTGGCGTGTTGGTCTGTAAGTTGTTTTGGGAGTCTCGGTAGAGACTAGTGTCCGTTGTACAGTTACTACGGGGAAGATGTGCGCCCTGGGAGGAGTGGGGGAGGAGGGAGAGGAGGCTGGAGAAGCCGGTGCAGTGGAGAGGTCAGGAAACGGGATGGAGAGAGAGGGTGAAAGTTGATTCAAGTTAGGGTTAGTGTCCGGGGAAAGATTAGGGGACAAGGCAGCAGGAGACGGGAGCGAGGGAGAGGATGGAGGTGGGTTAGGGTTAGAGTCAGGGGAAGGATTAGGAGACGAGGCAGCAGGAGCCGGGGTAGAGAGAGAAGATGGAATTTGGTTAGGGTTAGAGTTAGGGTCGAGGGAAAGGTTAATAGATAAGGCAGGAGGGTTCAGGTCAGGCATGCAGGGTGAAAGGTTAAGATTAGGCACAGATGAGTGAGAGGTGTGGGTAGAGAGGAGGGAAGCAGAAAATGGAGAGTGAGAAGGGAGGAGAGAAGCATCCAAGTTAGATGCTGGGGAGATGAGGGAGGCAGGCGCACAGGATGCAGAGGCAGTGGGGGAGGCATGCAGGCGGGATCTCGGTCTAGGTGTTGGAGTGACCGAGTGGGTAGAGAGCTGCAGGGAAGAAGGTGCAAGTGGTGAGCCTGCCGGGGAAATCTCAGACGGCTGGAAGGCCGGAGGGGGAGTCGCGGCTGGTTCTGCGTTGCTCCTCTTTTTATTCTCACGGCTCCTGTTGTTCGGCGTGCGTCGGGTTTTTGGAATCTGAGGGAATTCTGTCTGTGACAGTGCCGGCGTGTCTGCAGGGGCGATCCTTGGAGGGATCGTCCAGGGGGCAGGATTTTCATTCTCTCCTGTGCTAGCACTCTGAGAGCTGTTGCCGGTCTCTGTCTCCCTCTCGGTTTCCTCCGTCAGCACGCTGTACCGGTTCTGAGTGGTGGTCGGTGGCTGTGAAGGTGTTGTTTTGGGGCTGTTTACGCTGATGATGATGGCCCTGGTGTGCTCCAGAGAGCTCCTGTGCAGTCTCTTGCCGAGGTTGTTCCAGGCCCAGCGTTGAGCTACTTCCCATGGTTCTCTCCAGTTTCCTGTGAGCACCTGGGAGAGCTCTGCGGACAGTCTGTCGATCTCATCAGTGTAGTGTCCATCAAGGATTACTCGAGTATTGTAGCCCCAGTTTCTAGCATTGCCTTCCAGGAGGAGCAAGGTTTTCCCTGTCGGGCAAGCTGGTTTGATGAGATCCATCAGTTCCTTCATCTTGCGTAGCAGGCTGGGAGGATCCGGTCTGGACTCTTTGTTGTGGTCCACGCTGACAGTAATATTGCGCAGGTGGTGTACCATACGGATCAAATTAAACATTATTCTCACCGTGATTTGAAAAGAGCTCTGACACTGTGTCATTTGTCTTTTCCTGTGGTGCTGTGTGTGTGCTGTGGTGTAGCCTCTCTGGTAGTGTGTGTTGTCAGCCCGGGGCTGGCGTCTACCTTTGTGGCTCATACTTACCTAACAAATTTAACAAGGCTTTAGTTGGCACCGTTAGGTATCGACCTGTGTTAGATTTGTGTTTTTGTGCTGTAGGCTGAGTCCTCCGGAGTGCTGTTTCTGCTGGAGGGCTGCTGCAGCGTGTGGAGAGGTCCTTTGTGAAGGTCTCCTGAGTAAACTGAGTAAGGTATCAACCTAAGTCAGTTTTGCTCCTTGTTGGTCCTCTGTGGAGAGAGTTCTCTTCCGTGGAGGGAGGGTTCGTCCTTCTGGTTCTTGCTGGAGGTGGAAGCTTGTCCTTTTTCTCGGTGTGTAGGTCGCGACGTTTCGATCTGGTTAGATCTTCATCAGGCAGTGTGGCTGCTCAGTGTTTTGCTGCTCTATTTGTGTCTGTGTATTTTGGGCTCCGCCCGCTTTCTCCGCCCCCTCCTTTCTCATTGATCGGTTTGATCTGGACAGTCTGCCAATGGCAGGGCTGCTTCCCCAGAGGCACGAGCTGGTTAGGTTCGGGACAACGGATCCTGCTTTCTAGAGCTGTCAGTTTTAACTGACTTGTGCTTCTAAAAAAGACAGGGAATGCATAGGCCATCTGTGGATTCCCTGATTCAAACCTCACTCTGATACTCGGCAGGTCGGGCTGAGAAAGCATGTCAAATTTATTTAATGTTCAGTCCAGTGGGATATCTGGTGTCGAGTTGACGAATCCAGTATCTCTCTGTCTGCTGCCGTTGTGCAGCTGTCCAATTAATGTTGTGTTCGAGTCCGCTCACTTCTAGTGATTGAAGGCCGTGTTCCAGAAAATGTGGGACTAATTTAGTGTGCATTTCTTTCTGGTTCTTAATGTTATATCTGTGTTGTGCCAGTCGGATTCGGATGGAATTCCCTGTTTCTCCTATGTACTGGCTCCCGCATTTGTTGCATGTGATGATGTACACGCAGTTTCTTGTGTCCAGATTGATTTTCTGGAGGATGGGAAATACCTGTTTGGTTCCCCTGTTCTTTACAGATTTTTTCTCTTTAAAGAACTGCGGTTTGTTTTTGTGTGGTTGTCCCGGTTTTGGTTTTAGTTTACTTTTGACTAAGATGTCCTGTAAGTTTTTGTTTTTCCTATATGCTGATATGATCCTAAATTCCTGCATCACAGAATTGTTCCTTTGAGTGTCTTCAAAGTTCCTTTTGATTCTGTTGTTAATGTGGATACTTAGGCTCGAGTAAGTTGTTATCAGGGGGATGGGAGTTTTGAGGTTCTTCTCCTTTGTTTCCAGAAACGACTTTCGGATTTTCCTCAGGAAGCTCCGGGCGTAGCCTCTTTTCCTCAACGACCCATATAGAGTCTGAGTGGCCTTTTCAAATTCCGTGGACTGGCTGCAGATTCTGTGGAATCTTAAGAGTTGGGATTTAACAAGTCCTCTGAATGTGTGTTTTGGGTGGAAGCTGTTTTTGTGTAGTAATGAATGTGTGTCAGTATCTTTGAAATAAACCTTTGTGTCTAATGTGTTAGTGCGGTTAAAATCAGGGCCTTTGTATGTGGTGGTGTCTAAGAAATTAATTGAGGAGTTATGTGTGGTGTGTTTAACTTTGATCGATGTGTGGTGCGTGTTTAAGATGTTCATGAAGTCTAAAAATGTGTCTGTGCCGTGTGTCCATGTGCCCCAGATGTCATCTAAATATCTAAAGTAGTGTGTGGGTTTGTGTGTGCATTTCTCGAAGACTGTTTCTTCCCAGTCAGCCATGTAAATGTCCGCATAGGCTGGTGCGAATTTCTTGCCCATTGCTGTCCCTTTGATTTGGAGGTAAAATTCCTGGTTGAATTCAAAGTCGTTTTTCGTCAGGTTGATGAACAGGAGTTCCAGGATTTCTGCATCCGGTCTGTCTTTGTCCGGGTATTTGTTGAACCATTTCCTAACTGCTTTTAGTCCCTCTGTTGTTTCTATGTTGGTGTATAGGCTGTCTACATCTATACTGAATAAAAACGCAGACTGTGGGACGGTGATGCCTCTGATTTTGGCTACAAAATCATAGGTGTCCTTTATGTAGCTAGGATGGCGGTTCGACAGAGGATTTAGAAAGAAATCTATGTATTCTGCCGTCCTGTAGGATTCACTGTTGCAGTCAGAGACAATCGGCCTTCCTGATGGAATCTCATACGGTTTAGGCCATGTGTCTGGTGCTTTGTGAATCTTGGGTAGTAGGTAGAATATCCTGGCTCTGGGTGCTTCTTTTCCCTTTAGGTAGCTGCTCTGTTTCGTATTTATGTATTTTTTGTCCAACAGCGTATCTATGATTTTATTTATGTCCTCCACCGTTTTTAGGTAAGTGGGTTCCTGTAGTTTCCTGTAGTGTTCCTGGTTGTTGAGCTGTCTCTCAGCCTCCCAGATGTACTGTTCTCTGTCCATGATCACTATAGCGCTTCCCTTGTCTGCTGGTTTAATGACTATGTTTCTGTTTTTGGCTAGGTTCCTGAGGGCTGTTACCTCCTCCTGCGTTAGGTTACAGTGATCTCTATGTTGTTCTGGCAGTACGTCTAGTGCTTCCCTGTCTAGGGTGATCAAGTCGGTGATTTCCTGGGCAATTTGTCCCCCTCTAGGCTCCCATTTGGATGTGGGCATGAAGGGTATCCTGTCCTTTTTTCTCTTGTTTTGGAAAAAGGCTGCCAGTTTTAGTTTCCTGTGGTATATTCCTATGTCCTGTCTTAGGTTATTCCTCTGTTGTTTGTGGATATCTAGCGTGGGGATGAAGGAAAGTCCTTTTTCCAGTAGTTTTATTTGGGGCTCTGTCGGTTGAAAGTTGTTGGCCAGGAGTACTATGTTCTTGCTCCCCTCCTCAGTTTGTAGGCTTGTGGGGATGTCTAGTTTAAATGCGTCATCCAGTGTTGCAGCATCTTTTCTGCTGTTTCTGTGGTCCAGTGGACGTTGTCCCTTGCTGTTTTAAAGTCCTGTTTCCGCAGTTTTGGGATGTGATTCGTATTCTCCATGATGTACTTATTCAGTGTATCCAGGTTCCTCTGTTGTTCCGGGGGTAGTGTGTCCGAGTAGTTGATCACCGGGATGTAGATTTCTGCGTCCGGGAATGCAAGTTTGGATGCTCTGCGAGCCTTCTGCACCTGCTTTATTGTTGTTTCCTTTGGTTTGTTTTCCCTGTTATTGATCCCGAAAGAGAGCACTACTTTCTTCACCGTGGTGTTGTCCCTGTGTGCTTGTAGCAGCGGTTCCACGTGGGAGAATTTAGCGCCCGGATAGCTGTCAATCTGGACATCCTCGTTCGTGTGTGGTGGGATGTTAGCCAGATTCGAGTCACCGATGATGAGACAACTTTTCCGGGTTTTCAGGGACCAATCCAGGTTTTTCCTACTGGTGTTTGGGTGGCGTGTTGGTCTGTAAGTTGTTTTGGGAGTCTCGGTAGAGACTAGTGTCCGTTGTACAGTTACTACGGGGAAGATGTGCGCCCTGGGAGGAGTGGGGGAGGAGGGAGAGGAGGCTGGAGAAGCCGGTGCAGTGGAGAGGTCAGGAAACGGGATGGAGAGAGAGGGTGAAAGTTGATTCAAGTTAGGGTTAGTGTCCGGGGAAAGATTAGGGGACAAGGCAGCAGGAGACGGGAGCGAGGGAGAGGATGGAGGTGGGTTAGGGTTAGAGTCAGGGGAAGGATAAGGAGACGAGGCAGCAGGAGCCGGGGTAGAGAGAGAAGATGGAATTTGGTTAGGGTTAGAGTTAGGGTCGAGGGAAAGGTTAATAGATAAGGCAGGAGGGTTCAGGTCAGGCATGCAGGGTGAAAGGTTAAGATTAGGCACAGATGAGTGAGAGGTGTGGGTAGAGAGGAGGGAAGCAGAAAATGGAGAGTGAGAAGGGAGGAGAGAAGCATCCAAGTTAGATGCTGGGGAGATGAGGGAGGCAGGCGCACAGGATGCAGAGGCAGTGGGGGAGGCATGCAGGCGGGATCTCGGTCTAGGTGTTGGAGTGACCGAGTGGGTAGAGAGCTGCAGGGAAGAAGGTGCAAGTGGTGAGCCTGCCGGGGAAATCTCAGACGGCTGGAAGGCCGGAGGGGGAGTCGCGGCTGGTTCTGCGTTGCTCCTCTTTTTATTCTCACGGCTCCTGTTGTTCGGCGTGCGTCGGGTTTTTGGAATCTGAGGGAATTCTGTCTGTGACAGTGCCGGCGTGTCTGCAGGGGCGATCCTTGGAGGGATCGTCCAGGGGGCAGGATTTTCATTCTCTCCTGTGCTAGCACTCTGAGAGCTGTTGCCGGTCTCTGTCTCCCTCTCGGTTTCCTCCGTCAGCACGCTGTACCGGTTCTGAGTGGTGGTCGGTGGCTGTGAAGGTGTTGTTTTGGGGCTGTTTACGCTGATGATGATGGCCCTGGTGTGCTCCAGAGAGCTCCTGTGCAGTCTCTTGCCGAGGTTGTTCCAGGCCCAGCGTTGAGCTACTTCCCATGGTTCTCTCCAGTTTCCTGTGAGCACCTGGGAGAGCTCTGCGGACAGTCTGTCGATCTCATCAGTGTAGTGTCCATCAAGGATTACTCGAGTATTGTAGCCCCAGTTTCTAGCATTGCCTTCCAGGAGGAGCAAGGTTTTCCCTGTCGGGCAAGCTGGTTTGATGAGATCCATCAGTTCCTTCATCTTGCGTAGCAGGCTGGGAGGATCCGGTCTGGACTCTTTGTTGTGGTCCACGCTGACAGTAATATTGCGCAGGTGGTGTACCATACGGATCAAATTAAACATTATTCTCACCGTGATTTGAAAAGAGCTCTGACACTGTGTCATTTGTCTTTTCCTGTGGTGCTGTGTGTGTGCTGTGGTGTAGCCTCTCTGGTAGTGTGTGTTGTCAGCCCGGGGCTGGCGTCTACCTTTGTGGCTCATACTTACCTAACAAATTTAACAAGGCTTTAGTTGGCACCGTTAGGTATCGACCTGTGTTAGATTTGTGTTTTTGTGCTGTAGGCTGAGTCCTCCGGAGTGCTGTTTCTGCTGGAGGGCTGCTGCAGCGTGTGGAGAGGTCCTTTGTGAAGGTCTCCTGAGTAAACTGAGTAAGGTATCAACCTAAGTCAGTTTTGCTCCTTGTTGGTCCTCTGTGGAGAGAGTTCTCTTCCGTGGAGGGAGGGTTCGTCCTTCTGGTTCTTGCTGGAGGTGGAAGCTTGTCCTTTTTCTCGGTGTGTAGGTCGCGACGTTTCGATCTGGTTAGATCTTCATCAGGCAGTGTGGCTGCTCAGTGTTTTGCTGCTCTATTTGTGTCTGTGTATTTTGGGCTCCGCCCGCTTTCTCCGCCCCCTCCTTTCTCATTGATCGGTTTGATCTGGACAGTCTGCCAATGGCAGGGCTGCTTCCCCAGAGGCACGAGCTGGTTAGGTTCGGGACAACGGATCCTGCTTTCTAGAGCTGTCAGTTTTAACTGACTTGTGCTTCTAAAAAAGACAGGGAATGCATAGGCCATCTGTGGATTCCCTGATTCAAACCTCACTCTGATACTCGGCAGGTCGGGCTGAGAAAGCATGTCAAATTTATTTAATGTTCAGTCCAGTGGGATATCTGGTGTCGAGTTGACGAATCCAGTATCTCTCTGTCTGCTGCCGTTGTGCAGCTGTCCAATTAATGTTGTGTTCGAGTCCGCTCACTTCTAGTGATTGAAGGCCGTGTTCCAGAAAATGTGGGACTAATTTAGTGTGCATTTCTTTCTGGTTCTTAATGTTATATCTGTGTTGTGCCAGTCGGATTCGGATGGAATTCCCTGTTTCTCCTATGTACTGGCTCCCGCATTTGTTGCATGTGATGATGTACACGCAGTTTCTTGTGTCCAGATTGATTTTCTGGAGGATGGGAAATACCTGTTTGGTTCCCCTGTTCTTTACAGATTTTTTCTCTTTAAAGAACTGCGGTTTGTTTTTGTGTGGTTGTCCCGGTTTTGGTTTTAGTTTACTTTTGACTAAGATGTCCTGTAAGTTTTTGTTTTTCCTATATGCTGATATGATCCTAAATTCCTGCATCACAGAATTGTTCCTTTGAGTGTCTTCAAAGTTCCTTTTGATTCTGTTGTTAATGTGGATACTTAGGCTCGAGTAAGTTGTTATCAGGGGGATGGGAGTTTTGAGGTTCTTCTCCTTTGTTTCCAGAAACGACTTTCGGATTTTCCTCAGGAAGCTCCGGGCGTAGCCTCTTTTCCTCAACGACCCATATAGAGTCTGAGTGGCCTTTTCAAATTCCGTGGACTGGCTGCAGATTCTGTGGAATCTTAAGAGTTGGGATTTAACAAGTCCTCTGAATGTGTGTTTTGGGTGGAAGCTGTTTTTGTGTAGTAATGAATGTGTGTCAGTATCTTTGAAATAAACCTTTGTGTCTAATGTGTTAGTGCGGTTAAAATCAGGGCCTTTGTATGTGGTGGTGTCTAAGAAATTAATTGAGGAGTTATGTGTGGTGTGTTTAACTTTGATCGATGTGTGGTGCGTGTTTAAGATGTTCATGAAGTCTAAAAATGTGTCTGTGCCGTGTGTCCATGTGCCCCAGATGTCATCTAAATATCTAAAGTAGTGTGTGGGTTTGTGTGTGCATTTCTCGAAGACTGTTTCTTCCCAGTCAGCCATGTAAATGTCCGCATAGGCTGGTGCGAATTTCTTGCCCATTGCTGTCCCTTTGATTTGGAGGTAAAATTCCTGGTTGAATTCAAAGTCGTTTTTCGTCAGGTTGATGAACAGGAGTTCCAGGATTTCTGCATCCGGTCTGTCTTTGTCCGGGTATTTGTTGAACCATTTCCTAACTGCTTTTAGTCCCTCTGTTGTTTCTATGTTGGTGTATAGGCTGTCTACATCTATACTGAATAAAAACGCAGACTGTGGGACGGTGATGCCTCTGATTTTGGCTACAAAATCATAGGTGTCCTTTATGTAGCTAGGATGGCGGTTCGACAGAGGATTTAGAAAGAAATCTATGTATTCTGCCGTCCTGTAGGATTCACTGTTGCAGTCAGAGACAATCGGCCTTCCTGATGGAATCTCATACGGTTTAGGCCATGTGTCTGGTGCTTTGTGAATCTTGGGTAGTAGGTAGAATATCCTGGCTCTGGGTGCTTCTTTTCCCTTTAGGTAGCTGCTCTGTTTCGTATTTATGTATTTTTTGTCCAACAGCGTATCTATGATTTTATTTATGTCCTCCACCGTTTTTAGGTAAGTGGGTTCCTGTAGTTTCCTGTAGTGTTCCTGGTTGTTGAGCTGTCTCTCAGCCTCCCAGATGTACTGTTCTCTGTCCATGATCACTATAGCGCTTCCCTTGTCTGCTGGTTTAATGACTATGTTTCTGTTTTTGGCTAGGTTCCTGAGGGCTGTTACCTCCTCCTGCGTTAGGTTACAGTGATCTCTATGTTGTTCTGGCAGTACGTCTAGTGCTTCCCTGTCTAGGGTGATCAAGTCGGTGATTTCCTGGGCAATTTGTCCCCCTCTAGGCTCCCATTTGGATGTGGGCATGAAGGGTATCCTGTCCTTTTTTCTCTTGTTTTGGAAAAAGGCTGCCAGTTTTAGTTTCCTGTGGTATATTCCTATGTCCTGTCTTAGGTTATTCCTCTGTTGTTTGTGGATATCTAGCGTGGGGATGAAGGAAAGTCCTTTTTCCAGTAGTTTTATTTGGGGCTCTGTCGGTTGAAAGTTGTTGGCCAGGAGTACTATGTTCTTGCTCCCCTCCTCAGTTTGTAGGCTTGTGGGGATGTCTAGTTTAAATGCGTCATCCAGTGTTGCAGCATCTTTTCTGCTGTTTCTGTGGTCCAGTGGACGTTGTCCCTTGCTGTTTTAAAGTCCTGTTTCCGCAGTTTTGGGATGTGATTCGTATTCTCCATGATGTACTTATTCAGTGTATCCAGGTTCCTCTGTTGTTCCGGGGGTAGTGTGTCCGAGTAGTTGATCACCGGGATGTAGATTTCTGCGTCCGGGAATGCAAGTTTGGATGCTCTGCGAGCCTTCTGCACCTGCTTTATTGTTGTTTCCTTTGGTTTGTTTTCCCTGTTATTGATCCCGAAAGAGAGCACTACTTTCTTCACCGTGGTGTTGTCCCTGTGTGCTTGTAGCAGCGGTTCCACGTGGGAGAATTTAGCGCCCGGATAGCTGTCAATCTGGACATCCTCGTTCGTGTGTGGTGGGATGTTAGCCAGATTCGAGTCACCGATGATGAGACAACTTTTCCGGGTTTTCAGGGACCAATCCAGGTTTTTCCTACTGGTGTTTGGGTGGCGTGTTGGTCTGTAAGTTGTTTTGGGAGTCTCGGTAGAGACTAGTGTCCGTTGTACAGTTACTACGGGGAAGATGTGCGCCCTGGGAGGAGTGGGGGAGGAGGGAGAGGAGGCTGGAGAAGCCGGTGCAGTGGAGAGGTCAGGAAACGGGATGGAGAGAGAGGGTGAAAGTTGATTCAAGTTAGGGTTAGTGTCCGGGGAAAGATTAGGGGACAAGGCAGCAGGAGACGGGAGCGAGGGAGAGGATGGAGGTGGGTTAGGGTTAGAGTCAGGGGAAGGATAAGGAGACGAGGCAGCAGGAGCCGGGGTAGAGAGAGAAGATGGAATTTGGTTAGGGTTAGAGTTAGGGTCGAGGGAAAGGTTAATAGATAAGGCAGGAGGGTTCAGGTCAGGCATGCAGGGTGAAAGGTTAAGATTAGGCACAGATGAGTGAGAGGTGTGGGTAGAGAGGAGGGAAGCAGAAAATGGAGAGTGAGAAGGGAGGAGAGAAGCATCCAAGTTAGATGCTGGGGAGATGAGGGAGGCAGGCGCACAGGATGCAGAGGCAGTGGGGGAGGCATGCAGGCGGGATCTCGGTCTAGGTGTTGGAGTGACCGAGTGGGTAGAGAGCTGCAGGGAAGAAGGTGCAAGTGGTGAGCCTGCCGGGGAAATCTCAGACGGCTGGAAGGCCGGAGGGGGAGTCGCGGCTGGTTCTGCGTTGCTCCTCTTTTTATTCTCACGGCTCCTGTTGTTCGGCGTGCGTCGGGTTTTTGGAATCTGAGGGAATTCTGTCTGTGACAGTGCCGGCGTGTCTGCAGGGGCGATCCTTGGAGGGATCGTCCAGGGGGCAGGATTTTCATTCTCTCCTGTGCTAGCACTCTGAGAGCTGTTGCCGGTCTCTGTCTCCCTCTCGGTTTCCTCCGTCAGCACGCTGTACCGGTTCTGAGTGGTGGTCGGTGGCTGTGAAGGTGTTGTTTTGGGGCTGTTTACGCTGATGATGATGGCCCTGGTGTGCTCCAGAGAGCTCCTGTGCAGTCTCTTGCCGAGGTTGTTCCAGGCCCAGCGTTGAGCTACTTCCCATGGTTCTCTCCAGTTTCCTGTGAGCACCTGGGAGAGCTCTGCGGACAGTCTGTCGATCTCATCAGTGTAGTGTCCATCAAGGATTACTCGAGTATTGTAGCCCCAGTTTCTAGCATTGCCTTCCAGGAGGAGCAAGGTTTTCCCTGTCGGGCAAGCTGGTTTGATGAGATCCATCAGTTCCTTCATCTTGCGTAGCAGGCTGGGAGGATCCGGTCTGGACTCTTTGTTGTGGTCCACGCTGACAGTAATATTGCGCAGGTGGTGTACCATACGGATCAAATTAAACATTATTCTCACCGTGATTTGAAAAGAGCTCTGACACTGTGTCATTTGTCTTTTCCTGTGGTGCTGTGTGTGTGCTGTGGTGTAGCCTCTCTGGTAGTGTGTGTTGTCAGCCCGGGGCTGGCGTCTACCTTTGTGGCTCATACTTACCTAACAAATTTAACAAGGCTTTAGTTGGCACCGTTAGGTATCGACCTGTGTTAGATTTGTGTTTTTGTGCTGTAGGCTGAGTCCTCCGGAGTGCTGTTTCTGCTGGAGGGCTGCTGCAGCGTGTGGAGAGGTCCTTTGTGAAGGTCTCCTGAGTAAACTGAGTAAGGTATCAACCTAAGTCAGTTTTGCTCCTTGTTGGTCCTCTGTGGAGAGAGTTCTCTTCCGTGGAGGGAGGGTTCGTCCTTCTGGTTCTTGCTGGAGGTGGAAGCTTGTCCTTTTTCTCGGTGTGTAGGTCGCGACGTTTCGATCTGGTTAGATCTTCATCAGGCAGTGTGGCTGCTCAGTGTTTTGCTGCTCTATTTGTGTCTGTGTATTTTGGGCTCCGCCCGCTTTCTCCGCCCCCTCCTTTCTCATTGATCGGTTTGATCTGGACAGTCTGCCAATGGCAGGGCTGCTTCCCCAGAGGCACGAGCTGGTTAGGTTCGGGACAACGGATCCTGCTTTCTAGAGCTGTCAGTTTTAACTGACTTGTGCTTCTAAAAAAGACAGGGAATGCATAGGCCATCTGTGGATTCCCTGATTCAAACCTCACTCTGATACTCGGCAGGTCGGGCTGAGAAAGCATGTCAAATTTATTTAATGTTCAGTCCAGTGGGATATCTGGTGTCGAGTTGACGAATCCAGTATCTCTCTGTCTGCTGCCGTTGTGCAGCTGTCCAATTAATGTTGTGTTCGAGTCCGCTCACTTCTAGTGATTGAAGGCCGTGTTCCAGAAAATGTGGGACTAATTTAGTGTGCATTTCTTTCTGGTTCTTAATGTTATATCTGTGTTGTGCCAGTCGGATTCGGATGGAATTCCCTGTTTCTCCTATGTACTGGCTCCCGCATTTGTTGCATGTGATGATGTACACGCAGTTTCTTGTGTCCAGATTGATTTTCTGGAGGATGGGAAATACCTGTTTGGTTCCCCTGTTCTTTACAGATTTTTTCTCTTTAAAGAACTGCGGTTTGTTTTTGTGTGGTTGTCCCGGTTTTGGTTTTAGTTTACTTTTGACTAAGATGTCCTGTAAGTTTTTGTTTTTCCTATATGCTGATATGATCCTAAATTCCTGCATCACAGAATTGTTCCTTTGAGTGTCTTCAAAGTTCCTTTTGATTCTGTTGTTAATGTGGATACTTAGGCTCGAGTAAGTTGTTATCAGGGGGATGGGAGTTTTGAGGTTCTTCTCCTTTGTTTCCAGAAACGACTTTCGGATTTTCCTCAGGAAGCTCCGGGCGTAGCCTCTTTTCCTCAACGACCCATATAGAGTCTGAGTGGCCTTTTCAAATTCCGTGGACTGGCTGCAGATTCTGTGGAATCTTAAGAGTTGGGATTTAACAAGTCCTCTGAATGTGTGTTTTGGGTGGAAGCTGTTTTTGTGTAGTAATGAATGTGTGTCAGTATCTTTGAAATAAACCTTTGTGTCTAATGTGTTAGTGCGGTTAAAATCAGGGCCTTTGTATGTGGTGGTGTCTAAGAAATTAATTGAGGAGTTATGTGTGGTGTGTTTAACTTTGATCGATGTGTGGTGCGTGTTTAAGATGTTCATGAAGTCTAAAAATGTGTCTGTGCCGTGTGTCCATGTGCCCCAGATGTCATCTAAATATCTAAAGTAGTGTGTGGGTTTGTGTGTGCATTTCTCGAAGACTGTTTCTTCCCAGTCAGCCATGTAAATGTCCGCATAGGCTGGTGCGAATTTCTTGCCCATTGCTGTCCCTTTGATTTGGAGGTAAAATTCCTGGTTGAATTCAAAGTCGTTTTTCGTCAGGTTGATGAACAGGAGTTCCAGGATTTCTGCATCCGGTCTGTCTTTGTCCGGGTATTTGTTGAACCATTTCCTAACTGCTTTTAGTCCCTCTGTTGTTTCTATGTTGGTGTATAGGCTGTCTACATCTATACTGAATAAAAACGCAGACTGTGGGACGGTGATGCCTCTGATTTTGGCTACAAAATCATAGGTGTCCTTTATGTAGCTAGGATGGCGGTTCGACAGAGGATTTAGAAAGAAATCTATGTATTCTGCCGTCCTGTAGGATTCACTGTTGCAGTCAGAGACAATCGGCCTTCCTGATGGAATCTCATACGGTTTAGGCCATGTGTCTGGTGCTTTGTGAATCTTGGGTAGTAGGTAGAATATCCTGGCTCTGGGTGCTTCTTTTCCCTTTAGGTAGCTGCTCTGTTTCGTATTTATGTATTTTTTGTCCAACAGCGTATCTATGATTTTATTTATGTCCTCCACCGTTTTTAGGTAAGTGGGTTCCTGTAGTTTCCTGTAGTGTTCCTGGTTGTTGAGCTGTCTCTCAGCCTCCCAGATGTACTGTTCTCTGTCCATGATCACTATAGCGCTTCCCTTGTCTGCTGGTTTAATGACTATGTTTCTGTTTTTGGCTAGGTTCCTGAGGGCTGTTACCTCCTCCTGCGTTAGGTTACAGTGATCTCTATGTTGTTCTGGCAGTACGTCTAGTGCTTCCCTGTCTAGGGTGATCAAGTCGGTGATTTCCTGGGCAATTTGTCCCCCTCTAGGCTCCCATTTGGATGTGGGCATGAAGGGTATCCTGTCCTTTTTTCTCTTGTTTTGGAAAAAGGCTGCCAGTTTTAGTTTCCTGTGGTATATTCCTATGTCCTGTCTTAGGTTATTCCTCTGTTGTTTGTGGATATCTAGCGTGGGGATGAAGGAAAGTCCTTTTTCCAGTAGTTTTATTTGGGGCTCTGTCGGTTGAAAGTTGTTGGCCAGGAGTACTATGTTCTTGCTCCCCTCCTCAGTTTGTAGGCTTGTGGGGATGTCTAGTTTAAATGCGTCATCCAGTGTTGCAGCATCTTTTCCGCTGTTTCTGTGGTCCAGTGGACGTTGTCCCTTGCTGTTTTAAAGTCCTGTTTCCGCAGTTTTGGGATGTGATTCGTATTCTCCATGATGTACTTATTCAGTGTATCCAGGTTCCTCTGTTGTTCCGGGGGTAGTGTGTCCGAGTAGTTGATCACCGGGATGTAGATTTCTGCGTCCGGGAATGCAAGTTTGGATGCTCTGCGAGCCTTCTGCACCTGCTTTATTGTTGTTTCCTTTGGTTTGTTTTCCCTGTTATTGATCCCGAAAGAGAGCACTACTTTCTTCACCGTGGTGTTGTCCCTGTGTGCTTGTAGCAGCGGTTCCACGTGGGAGAATTTAGCGCCCGGATAGCTGTCAATCTGGACATCCTCGTTCGTGTGTGGTGGGATGTTAGCCAGATTCGAGTCACCGATGATGAGACAACTTTTCCGGGTTTTCAGGGACCAATCCAGGTTTTTCCTACTGGTGTTTGGGTGGCGTGTTGGTCTGTAAGTTGTTTTGGGAGTCTCGGTAGAGACTAGTGTCCGTTGTACAGTTACTACGGGGAAGATGTGCGCCCTGGGAGGAGTGGGGGAGGAGGGAGAGGAGGCTGGAGAAGCCGGTGCAGTGGAGAGGTCAGGAAATGGGATGGAGAGAGAGGGTGAAAGTTGATTCAAGTTAGGGTTAGTGTCCGGGGAAAGATTAGGGGACAAGGCAGCAGGAGACGGGAGCGAGGGAGAGGATGGAGGTGGGTTAGGGTTAGAGTCAGGGGAAGGATTAGGAGACGAGGCAGCAGGAGCCGGGGTAGAGAGAGAAGATGGAATTTGGTTAGGGTTAGAGTTAGGGTCGAGGGAAAGGTTAATAGATAAGGCAGGAGGGTTCAGGTCAGGCATGCAGGGTGAAAGGTTAAGATTAGGCACAGATGAGTGAGAGGTGTTAGGGTTAGGGTTAGGGTTAGGGTTAGGGTTAGGGTTTAGGGTTAGGGTTAGGATCTGGGGCTAGAGCCCTTCCCCGTGAAGGGAAGAAAGGTGCGCGGTCCATCCGTCCGACAGACCGCCCGTACCCCTGGTCCCAGTCATAATGACGAGTGCGCTGGCGCCTCCTGCCACTCCGCACCGTCGTCCAATTGTCCATACCTTTTTTTTAATATTTTTTGTTTTATGATTTTTTTTGTGTTTTTTTGTTTTTTTGTTTTTAATAAATAATATATAAAATAAAAATGAACTAAAAACGCTTTCCCAAAAGGGGAAAGGAAAGAACAATCAAATAAAAAACAAGAAAAGTGTGCCGTCCAACGACGTTTCGATCCTAAAGTGGATCTTCTTCAGGTCTGGCACACAAAATACAAAAGAACAGCTAGCTTGTTACTTGAAGAGAGAGGTGTGTTGTCTCATCAAAAGCCAGGCTGCAAGTGAGCTCTCAAACTGCGTTCACTGCTTTTATACCCGCTGTTTTTTTACCATGCTTAACTTAACAAAAATGAAATGACCAAAATGAAATGCCTTTTTTGCTTCCTTATTTTTAACACCACCCTATGAAATTAAACCCTTTTAACACTACCCCATGAATTTTAACCCTGTATATACCAAATAAAATGAATTGTCTAATATTATTTTTAATATATTAATGAATTATAACTTATTTATAAATGTAATAGATTTTGATATATAATATTTATTTATTTATAAATTTAATAGATTTTAATATATAATATTTATTTATTTATGAGTTTAATGTATGATATTTATTTATTTATGAATTTTATTATATTATATTATATTATTTTTATTGTTTTTATATATATGTATAAACTTAAATGTTATAAATGTCCCATGGTTAGGGTTAGGGTTAGGACTAGGGTTAGGGCTAGGGTTAGGGGTTAGGGGCTAGGGTTAGGGTTAGGGTTAGGCATGAAGATTGGGGTAGGGTTAAGGTTAGGGTTAGAATTAGGGTTAGGGTTAGAATAAAAGGAGAAGGTTAGGATTAGGCATAAAAATGGGAATTAAGATTAGGCATGAAGATTGGGGCTAAAAACAAGAGCTGGGTAAATAATGAAACTCAAAATAACTAATCACGTGTCAGATTCAGACCATGTGGTGCCCTGGTGCCCAATAAGTAAATCCAATGCCTTTCCCTCTTTTTTCGTTCAAAATTCGTCCAATTTATGTCCTTTTGTAATCCAGCCATCCTAACAGAAGCCAAGCCATGAATTAAAAAATGCTTGACCAAAGGTGTGTCCACTTCTTTCTTGTTTCGTATGTTGAACCTATGTTGTGTCATACGCGTGGACAAAGTATTACCCGTCTCTCCAACATATTTAAGATTACATTTAACACAATAAATAACATAAACACAATTTTTGGATCTTGGGCTAAATCCCTGTTGGATTCTGAACACTGTTTTACCCCCTGAACTTTTAATGAACTTTAACCTCGAGAATTGTGCCTCCAACATCATTGGTCTTTCCATACTCAGAGGTGGTAGTTTTGCATGAACGAGAAAGTCCTGCAAATTCTTATTTCTCCTATATGCAGAGACCACACCCGAGCCTGGAATTATTCCTCCTTGGCCTAACACGTTCTCGAAATTAGTTTTTAATTTTCCATTAAGAACCTTACCGACTGAGGAAAAGGTAGTAATTAGAGGGATTAACTTCCCATGATCCTTTTCCTTCCGGTCTTGGAAGGTTTTGAGGCAATGCCTCAAAAAGGTTCTAGAGTACCCTCTTTTTCGCAACGCCTTGAACAAGGTCCTCACTGCTTCCCAAAAGTGTTCATCCCTCGTACAAATCCGTTTGAACCTCAAAATCTGGGATTTCACAATCCCCTTAAATGTGTGTTTGGGATGAAAACTCCCCTTGTGAAGCAGTGCGTGAGTATCTGTACTCTTAAAAAAGACCTTTATGTCCAATTTAAAATTTGTTAAGAAATCTGGTCCTTTGAAAACTGTAGTGTCCAGAAAATCAATGGATTGTTTATTAATTTCTGTTTTTAGTTGGATAGACGGATCATGCGAATTTAATGTATCTACAAATTCTTCAAATTCCTCCTCGGATCCCGTCCAAATTCCCCATATGTCATCCAAATAACGTAAATAATAAGCTGGTTTGTTTTTACATTTTGAAAGTGCTTCCTGCTCCCAAGTAGCCATAAAAATATTGGCGTACGCCGGTGCAAATTTCTTGCCCATGGCAGTGCCCTTTGTCTGTAAATAAAATTCCCCGTTGAACATAAAATCGTTTCGGGTCAAATTAATCTCCAATAACTGTAGGAGTTCACCATCAGGCCTTTTTGGGTCAGGATACTTCAGAAAACTATTTTTGACACAAGAAATACCTGCTTGAATTGGAATATTCGTGTACAAATTGTTCACGTCCATGGAGAAAAAATAAAAATCCGACGGGATCCTCAAACTTTGTACAATTTCAATAAAATGATAAGTATCTTTGACATAAGCAGGGTGTTTGACAGACAACGGATTCAAATAATAGTCCAAAAATTCGGCTGTGAAATATGTCTCACTCCCGCAGTCCGAGACAATAGGTCTCCCTGGAGGGAGCTCGTGCGGGATCGTCCATTTTTCTGGAGCCTTATGTATTTTAGGTAAGATGTAAAATCTTCTTTCCCTTGGTTGTAAATTCCCAATTAAATATTGTCTTTGTTTTGCGTTAATGAATTTTTTCTTCTTCAATTGGTCTACAATTTTGAGTACCATCGGAATTGTGTCCATAAAAATTGGTTTGTCCAATTTCCTGTAATACTCTGTATCATTAAGCTGCCTCTCCACCTCAGAGATATATTGTTCCCTGCTCAGGATCACCACCGCTGATCCCTTGTCAGCCGGTTTTATAACTATATGTTTTGTATTTTTAAGCTCTCGCAAGGCCCTAGCTTCTGCTAATGAAATATTGTGTCTTTCATGAAGTAATTTATAATGTTTTTTAAATTTTTCTTCATCTTCATGAATCAAGGTTTGGACCTCGGGCGGCAACTCATGAACTGGTGGAGTCCAAATAGAAGGCCCAGTGAAGGGCAAAATTTGTTTATCCATTGCATTTCTAAAATAAGCAGCCAATTTGATTTTCCGATGATACGTTTGCATATCCAGTTGCCACTGTACTCTCTGATCCCTGCCTAAGTCAATAGTCGGGATAAAAGACAATCCCTTACACAATAGGTCCCGTTGTGGTCCTGAAAGGTGAAAATTTTTTGCAAGGACCACAACATCTTGACCACAAAAGGACCCATCAGCCCCCTCTTGTTCCAGACTCAAGGGGTGCTGGAGTTTAAATGAGCCATCCAGTGGTCAAAGATGGCACTGGCCGTCTCAGCCGTCCAATGTATATCATCTGCTTCCGTCTGGAAGTCCCCATCTGGAAGGAGAGGAATGAAGGGCATGTTTCTCTCAATGTGCTCATTTAGGGTCTGGAGGTTCTCCTTTTCCTCGGCCGGGAGGGCCTGAGAAAAGTTGATCAAGGGGATCCAAATGTCTGCATAGGGAAACTTACGTTTTGTGGACCTAAGTGCCCCCTGCACGTTCTTCACAGTGGTCTCTTTTGACTTGTTCCCCCTACTGTTGATACCAAATGACAACACGATTTTCTCAACCACAAGGTCATTTGGTGGCAGAGTCTTCTCCATGAGAGCCTGCCCGTGGCGGAAATGGCCCCCTGGGTAACTCTCAACCTGCAGATCCTTATTAAAGAATTCTGGTAAGCTACCGAGGTTGGAATCACCAATGATGAGCCACTTCTTGTGGGCCACCAGGTTCCAGTCCGTTAGCTTTCGTTGGGTATTGGGATGTCTATAAACCCTAAACTTTTGCGGACCTGGCGAAACGAAGTGGTCAAAAGACTCTTCAAAGACGTCTTCGTCTTCGGTAGCTTCCCGATGGACCTGCGCCCTGACTTGAAATGAAGTCTGAGCAGGCGGAGCTCCCGTTCCCTCTCTCTCTCCTTCAGAATGAGTTTCGTCAAAGAGAGACCCCAGGTCAAAATTGGCGGAGATGTGAGTGGGGGCCACCTCTTCCTCCAACTCCTCCCCATGTTCCGACTCATGGCTCAGAGGGGAACTGTCATAAACAACCAGCCTTCTGGTTCTCCTTGGAGCCCTCCGTGGCTCCCTTTGCTCCTTAGAAGGTTCTGCCAAAGGAGTGCTCTCAAAAATATCAGAGTCCTGGTCAGGTTGATCCGTCATGGTACCCACCGTGGTCTTGGTCGTGGGCTGTGGTGCCCGCCGGGTCTGAACTGTGACCTCGGTCCGTCGGGTCTGGACTGTGACCTCTGACCGTTGTGGAATTTCAGCCTGTACCAGGTCTCTGGTATCAACCCCAGCTGAGGGTTGACGTGAGCTGGGAGTTTGGACTGTGACCCCAGTTCGTTCAGGAATCCGGACCTGTGCCGGGACTCCTGTGTCCGTTCTGGCTGCGATCAGGGCTTCGGCATGGTCAATCACATCCTGTGAAAGACGAGGAAGGTTTCGCCTGGCCCAACGCACCGCCACTTCAAAGGCCGCCTTCCAGTCCGGGGTAAGAAGACCGGAAAGTTCCTCCATCAGTTCCTCAACGCCTGCCTCGTAATGCTCCATCAGGATCAAATAGGTGTTGTGACCCCAATTCTTTGCGTTGCCTGCAATCAGGTCAACCGTGCGTTGTGTGGGAGCAGCAGGCTTGATCATGTCCGACAGGATCTCCACCATTCTGGAGATCATGCGAGGCTCCGGTTTTCCAGGCTTCTGGGCCACATTTTGCAAATGGTGAACCATTTTAATCACCATGTGCAATTTTCGAACCAGCTTCCCAAATTCGGGACCAGCTGGTTGGCGCCTAACCTCTGAACCTCCAGCTCGAGGAGAAACCCATCTCCGGCGAGGTCGTGGGTTGGCCTGGCGGGCCACGTCCGCATAGGAGCGAGATTGGGGACCAGTGTACCGGTTAGTCCGCGGGGGAGGCACTGGCCGGTTAGGATCTGGGGCTAGAGCCCTTCCCCGTGAAGGGAAGAAAGGTGCGCGGTCCATCCGTCCGACAGACCGCCCGTACCCCTGGTCCCAGTCATAATGACGAGTGCGCTGGCGCCTCCTGCCACTCCGCACCGTCGTCCAATTGTCCATACCTTTTTTTTAATATTTTTTGTTTTATGATTTTTTTTGTGTTTTTTTGTTTTTTTGTTTTTAATAAATAATATATAAAATAAAAATGAACTAAAAACGCTTTCCCAAAAGGGGAAAGGAAAGAACAATCAAATAAAAAACAAGAAAAGTGTGCCGTCCAACGACGTTTCGATCCTAAAGTGGATCTTCTTCAGGTCTGGCACACAAAATACAAAAGAACAGCTAGCTTGTTACTTGAAGAGAGAGGTGTGTTGTCTCATCAAAAGCCAGGCTGCAAGTGAGCTCTCAAACTGCGTTCACTGCTTTTATACCCGCTGTTTTTTTACCATGCTTAACTTAACAAAAATGAAATGACCAAAATGAAATGCCTTTTTTGCTTCCTTATTTTTAACACCACCCTATGAAATTAAACCCTTTTAACACTACCCCATGAATTTTAACCCTGTATATACCAAATAAAATGAATTGTCTAATATTATTTTTAATATATTAATGAATTATAACTTATTTATAAATGTAATAGATTTTGATATATAATATTTATTTATTTATAAATTTAATAGATTTTAATATATAATATTTATTTATTTATGAGTTTAATGTATGATATTTATTTATTTATGAATTTTATTATATTATATTATATTATTTTTATTGTTTTTATATATATGTATAAACTTAAATGTTATAAATGTCCCATGGTTAGGGTTAGGGTTAGGACTAGGGTTAGGGCTAGGGTTAGGGGTTAGGGGCTAGGGTTAGGGTTAGGGTTAGGCATGAAGATTGGGGTAGGGTTAAGGTTAGGGTTAGAATTAGGGTTAGGGTTAGAATAAAAGGAGAAGGTTAGGATTAGGCATAAAAATGGGAATTAAGATTAGGCATGAAGATTGGGGCTAAAAACAAGAGCTGGGTAAATAATGAAACTCAAAATAACTAATCACGTGTCAGATTCAGACCATGTGGTGCCCTGGTGCCCAATAAGTAAATCCAATGCCTTTCCCTCTTTTTTCGTTCAAAATTCGTCCAATTTATGTCCTTTTGTAATCCAGCCATCCTAACAGAAGCCAAGCCATGAATTAAAAAATGCTTGACCAAAGGTGTGTCCACTTCTTTCTTGTTTCGTATGTTGAACCTATGTTGTGTCATACGCGTGGACAAAGTATTACCCGTCTCTCCAACATATTTAAGATTACATTTAACACAATAAATAACATAAACACAATTTTTGGATCTTGGGCTAAATCCCTGTTGGATTCTGAACACTGTTTTACCCCCTGAACTTTTAATGAACTTTAACCTCGAGAATTGTGCCTCCAACATCATTGGTCTTTCCATACTCAGAGGTGGTAGTTTTGCATGAACGAGAAAGTCCTGCAAATTCTTATTTCTCCTATATGCAGAGACCACACCCGAGCCTGGAATTATTCCTCCTTGGCCTAACACGTTCTCGAAATTAGTTTTTAATTTTCCATTAAGAACCTTACCGACTGAGGAAAAGGTAGTAATTAGAGGGATTAACTTCCCATGATCCTTTTCCTTCCGGTCTTGGAAGGTTTTGAGGCAATGCCTCAAAAAGGTTCTAGAGTACCCTCTTTTTCGCAACGCCTTGAACAAGGTCCTCACTGCTTCCCAAAAGTGTTCATCCCTCGTACAAATCCGTTTGAACCTCAAAATCTGGGATTTCACAATCCCCTTAAATGTGTGTTTGGGATGAAAACTCCCCTTGTGAAGCAGTGCGTGAGTATCTGTACTCTTAAAAAAGACCTTTATGTCCAATTTAAAATTTGTTAAGAAATCTGGTCCTTTGAAAACTGTAGTGTCCAGAAAATCAATGGATTGTTTATTAATTTCTGTTTTTAGTTGGATAGACGGATCATGCGAATTTAATGTATCTACAAATTCTTCAAATTCCTCCTCGGATCCCGTCCAAATTCCCCATATGTCATCCAAATAACGTAAATAATAAGCTGGTTTGTTTTTACATTTTGAAAGTGCTTCCTGCTCCCAAGTAGCCATAAAAATATTGGCGTACGCCGGTGCAAATTTCTTGCCCATGGCAGTGCCCTTTGTCTGTAAATAAAATTCCCCGTTGAACATAAAATCGTTTCGGGTCAAATTAATCTCCAATAACTGTAGGAGTTCACCATCAGGCCTTTTTGGGTCAGGATACTTCAGAAAACTATTTTTGACACAAGAAATACCTGCTTGAATTGGAATATTCGTGTACAAATTGTTCACGTCCATGGAGAAAAAATAAAAATCCGACGGGATCCTCAAACTTTGTACAATTTCAATAAAATGATAAGTATCTTTGACATAAGCAGGGTGTTTGACAGACAACGGATTCAAATAATAGTCCAAAAATTCGGCTGTGAAATATGTCTCACTCCCGCAGTCCGAGACAATAGGTCTCCCTGGAGGGAGCTCGTGCGGGATCGTCCATTTTTCTGGAGCCTTATGTATTTTAGGTAAGATGTAAAATCTTCTTTCCCTTGGTTGTAAATTCCCAATTAAATATTGTCTTTGTTTTGCGTTAATGAATTTTTTCTTCTTCAATTGGTCTACAATTTTGAGTACCATCGGAATTGTGTCCATAAAAATTGGTTTGTCCAATTTCCTGTAATACTCTGTATCATTAAGCTGCCTCTCCACCTCAGAGATATATTGTTCCCTGCTCAGGATCACCACCGCTGATCCCTTGTCAGCCGGTTTTATAACTATATGTTTTGTATTTTTAAGCTCTCGCAAGGCCCTAGCTTCTGCTAATGAAATATTGTGTCTTTCATGAAGTAATTTATAATGTTTTTTAAATTTTTCTTCATCTTCATGAATCAAGGTTTGGACCTCGGGCGGCAACTCATGAACTGGTGGAGTCCAAATAGAAGGCCCAGTGAAGGGCAAAATTTGTTTATCCATTGCATTTCTAAAATAAGCAGCCAATTTGATTTTCCGATGATACGTTTGCATATCCAGTTGCCACTGTACTCTCTGATCCCTGCCTAAGTCAATAGTCGGGATAAAAGACAATCCCTTACACAATAGGTCCCGTTGTGGTCCTGAAAGGTGAAAATTTTTTGCAAGGACCACAACATCTTGACCACAAAAGGACCCATCAGCCCCCTCTTGTTCCAGACTCAAGGGGTGCTGGAGTTTAAATGAGCCATCCAGTGGTCAAAGATGGCACTGGCCGTCTCAGCCGTCCAATGTATATCATCTGCTTCCGTCTGGAAGTCCCCATCTGGAAGGAGAGGAATGAAGGGCATGTTTCTCTCAATGTGCTCATTTAGGGTCTGGAGGTTCTCCTTTTCCTCGGCCGGGAGGGCCTGAGAAAAGTTGATCAAGGGGATCCAAATGTCTGCATAGGGAAACTTACGTTTTGTGGACCTAAGTGCCCCCTGCACGTTCTTCACAGTGGTCTCTTTTGACTTGTTCCCCCTACTGTTGATACCAAATGACAACACGATTTTCTCAACCACAAGGTCATTTGGTGGCAGAGTCTTCTCCATGAGAGCCTGCCCGTGGCGGAAATGGCCCCCTGGGTAACTCTCAACCTGCAGATCCTTATTAAAGAATTCTGGTAAGCTACCGAGGTTGGAATCACCAATGATGAGCCACTTCTTGTGGGCCACCAGGTTCCAGTCCGTTAGCTTTCGTTGGGTATTGGGATGTCTATAAACCCTAAACTTTTGCGGACCTGGCGAAACGAAGTGGTCAAAAGACTCTTCAAAGACGTCTTCGTCTTCGGTAGCTTCCCGATGGACCTGCGCCCTGACTTGAAATGAAGTCTGAGCAGGCGGAGCTCCCGTTCCCTCTCTCTCTCCTTCAGAATGAGTTTCGTCAAAGAGAGACCCCAGGTCAAAATTGGCGGAGATGTGAGTGGGGGCCACCTCTTCCTCCAACTCCTCCCCATGTTCCGACTCATGGCTCAGAGGGGAACTGTCATAAACAACCAGCCTTCTGGTTCTCCTTGGAGCCCTCCGTGGCTCCCTTTGCTCCTTAGAAGGTTCTGCCAAAGGAGTGCTCTCAAAAATATCAGAGTCCTGGTCAGGTTGATCCGTCATGGTACCCACCGTGGTCTTGGTCGTGGGCTGTGGTGCCCGCCGGGTCTGAACTGTGACCTCGGTCCGTCGGGTCTGGACTGTGACCTCTGACCGTTGTGGAATTTCAGCCTGTACCAGGTCTCTGGTATCAACCCCAGCTGAGGGTTGACGTGAGCTGGGAGTTTGGACTGTGACCCCAGTTCGTTCAGGAATCCGGACCTGTGCCGGGACTCCTGTGTCCGTTCTGGCTGCGATCAGGGCTTCGGCATGGTCAATCACATCCTGTGAAAGACGAGGAAGGTTTCGCCTGGCCCAACGCACCGCCACTTCAAAGGCCGCCTTCCAGTCCGGGGTAAGAAGACCGGAAAGTTCCTCCATCAGTTCCTCAACGCCTGCCTCGTAATGCTCCATCAGGATCAAATAGGTGTTGTGACCCCAATTCTTTGCGTTGCCTGCAATCAGGTCAACCGTGCGTTGTGTGGGAGCAGCAGGCTTGATCATGTCCGACAGGATCTCCACCATTCTGGAGATCATGCGAGGCTCCGGTTTTCCAGGCTTCTGGGCCACATTTTGCAAATGGTGAACCATTTTAATCACCATGTGCAATTTTCGAACCAGCTTCCCAAATTCGGGACCAGCTGGTTGGCGCCTAACCTCTGAACCTCCAGCTCGAGGAGAAACCCATCTCCGGCGAGGTCGTGGGTTGGCCTGGCGGGCCACGTCCGCATAGGAGCGAGATTGGGGACCAGTGTACCGGTTAGTCCGCGGGGGAGGCACTGGCCGGTTAGGATCTGGGGCTAGAGCCCTTCCCCGTGAAGGGAAGAAAGGTGCGCGGTCCATCCGTCCGACAGACCGCCCGTACCCCTGGTCCCAGTCATAATGACGAGTGCGCTGGCGCCTCCTGCCACTCCGCACCGTCGTCCAATTGTCCATACCTTTTTTTTAATATTTTTTGTTTTATGATTTTTTTTGTGTTTTTTTGTTTTTTTGTTTTTAATAAATAATATATAAAATAAAAATGAACTAAAAACGCTTTCCCAAAAGGGGAAAGGAAAGAACAATCAAATAAAAAACAAGAAAAGTGTGCCGTCCAACGACGTTTCGATCCTAAAGTGGATCTTCTTCAGGTCTGGCACACAAAATACAAAAGAACAGCTAGCTTGTTACTTGAAGAGAGAGGTGTGTTGTCTCATCAAAAGCCAGGCTGCAAGTGAGCTCTCAAACTGCGTTCACTGCTTTTATACCCGCTGTTTTTTTACCATGCTTAACTTAACAAAAATGAAATGACCAAAATGAAATGCCTTTTTTGCTTCCTTATTTTTAACACCACCCTATGAAATTAAACCTTTTTAACACTACCCCATGAATTTTAACCCTGTATATACCAAATAAAATGAATTGTCTAATATTATTTTTAATATATTAATGAATTATAACTTATTTATAAATGTAATAGATTTTGATATATAATATTTATTTATTTATAAATTTAATAGATTTTAATATATAATATTTATTTATTTATGAGTTTAATGTATGATATTTATTTATTTATGAATTTTATTATATTATATTATATTATTTTTATTGTTTTTATATATATGTATAAACTTAAATGTTATAAATGTCCCATGGTTAGGGTTAGGGTTAGGACTAGGGTTAGGGCTAGGGTTAGGGGTTAGGGGCTAGGGTTAGGGTTAGGGTTAGGCATGAAGATTGGGGTAGGGTTAAGGTTAGGGTTAGAATTAGGGTTAGGGTTAGAATAAAAGGAGAAGGTTAGGATTAGGCATAAAAATGGGAATTAAGATTAGGCATGAAGATTGGGGCTAAAAACAAGGGCTGGGTAAATAATGAAACTCAAAATAACTAATCACGTGTCAGATTCAGACCATGTGGTGCCCTGGTGCCCAATAAGTAAATCCAATGCCTTTCCCTCTTTTTTCGTTCAAAATTCGTCCAATTTATGTCCTTTTGTAATCCAGCCATCCTAACAGAAGCCAAGGGTTAGGGTTAGGGTTAGGGTTAGGGTTAGGGTAGGGTTAGGGTTAGGGTTAGGGTTAGGGGGTTAGGGTTAGGGTTAGGGTTAGGTTCGGGACAACGGATCCTGCTTTCTAGAGCTGTCAGTTTTAACTGACTTGTGCTTCTAAAAAAGACAGGGAATGCATAGGCCATCTGTGGATTCCCTGATTCCAACCTCACTCTGATACTCGGCAGGTCGGGCTGAGAAAGCATGTCAAATTTATTTAATGTTCAGTCCAGTGGGATATCTGGTGTCGAGTTGACGAATCCAGTATCTCTCTGTCTGCTGCCGTTGTGCAGCTGTCCAATTAATGTTGTGTTCGAGTCCGCTCACTTCTAGTGATTGAAGGCCGTGTTCCAGAAAATGTGGGACTAATTTAGTGTGCATTTCTTTCTGGTTCTTAATGTTATATCTGTGTTGTGCCAGTCGGATTCGGATGGAATTCCCTGTTTCTCCTATGTACTGGCTCCCGCATTTGTTGCATGTGATGATGTACACGCAGTTTCTTGTGTCCAGATTGATTTTCTGGAGGATGGGAAATACCTGTTTGGTTCCCCTGTTCTTTACAGATTTTTTCTCTTTAAAGAACTGCGGTTTGTTTTTGTGTGGTTGTCCCGGTTTTGGTTTTAGTTTACTTTTGACTAAGATGTCCTGTAAGTTTTTGTTTTTCCTATATGCTGATATGATCCTAAATTCCTGCATCACAGAATTGTTCCTTTGAGTGTCTTCAAAGTTCCTTTTGATTCTGTTGTTAATGTGGATACTTAGGCTCGAGTAAGTTGTTATCAGGGGGATGGGAGTTTTGAGGTTCTTCTCCTTTGTTTCCAGAAACGACTTTCGGATTTTCCTCAGGAAGCTCCGGGCGTAGCCTCTTTTCCTCAACGACCCATATAGAGTCTGAGTGGCCTTTTCAAATTCCGTGGACTGGCTGCAGATTCTGTGGAATCTTAAGAGTTGGGATTTAACAAGTCCTCTGAATGTGTGTTTTGGGTGGAAGCTGTTTTTGTGTAGTAATGAATGTGTGTCAGTATCTTTGAAATAAACCTTTGTGTCTAATGTGTTAGTGCGGTTAAAATCAGGGCCTTTGTATGTGGTGGTGTCTAAGAAATTAATTGAGGAGTTATGTGTGGTGTGTTTAACTTTGATCGATGTGTGGTGCGTGTTTAAGATGTTCATGAAGTCTAAAAATGTGTCTGTGCCGTGTGTCCATGTGCCCCAGATGTCATCTAAATATCTAAAGTAGTGTGTGGGTTTGTGTGTGCATTTCTCGAAGACTGTTTCTTCCCAGTCAGCCATGTAAATGTCCGCATAGGCTGGTGCGAATTTCTTGCCCATTGCTGTCCCTTTGATTTGGAGGTAAAATTCCTGGTTGAATTCAAAGTCGTTTTTCGTCAGGTTGATGAACAGGAGTTCCAGGATTTCTGCATCCGGTCTGTCTTTGTCCGGGTATTTGTTGAACCATTTCCTAACTGCTTTTAGTCCCTCTGTTGTTTCTATGTTGGTGTATAGGCTGTCTACATCTATACTGAATAAAAACGCAGACTGTGGGACGGTGATGCCTCTGATTTTGGCTACAAAATCATAGGTGTCCTTTATGTAGCTAGGATGGCGGTTCGACAGAGGATTTAGAAAGAAATCTATGTATTCTGCCGTCCTGTAGGATTCACTGTTGCAGTCAGAGACAATCGGCCTTCCTGATGGAATCTCATACGGTTTAGGCCATGTGTCTGGTGCTTTGTGAATCTTGGGTAGTAGGTAGAATATCCTGGCTCTGGGTGCTTCTTTTCCCTTTAGGTAGCTGCTCTGTTTCGTATTTATGTATTTTTTGTCCAACAGCGTATCTATGATTTTATTTATGTCCTCCACCGTTTTTAGGTAAGTGGGTTCCTGTAGTTTCCTGTAGTGTTCCTGGTTGTTGAGCTGTCTCTCAGCCTCCCAGATGTACTGTTCTCTGTCCATGATCACTATAGCGCTTCCCTTGTCTGCTGGTTTAATGACTATGTTTCTGTTTTTGGCTAGGTTCCTGAGGGCTGTTACCTCCTCCTGCGTTAGGTTACAGTGATCTCTATGTTGTTCTGGCAGTACGTCTAGTGCTTCCCTGTCTAGGGTGATCAAGTCGGTGATTTCCTGGGCAATTTGTCCCCCTCTAGGCTCCCATTTGGATGTGGGCATGAAGGGTATCCTGTCCTTTTTTCTCTTGTTTTGGAAAAAGGCTGCCAGTTTTAGTTTCCTGTGGTATATTCCTATGTCCTGTCTTAGGTTATTCCTCTGTTGTTTGTGGATATCTAGCGTGGGGATGAAGGAAAGTCCTTTTTCCAGTAGTTTTATTTGGGGCTCTGTCGGTTGAAAGTTGTTGGCCAGGAGTACTATGTTCTTGCTCCCCTCCTCAGTTTGTAGGCTTGTGGGGATGTCTAGTTTAAATGCGTCATCCAGTGTTGCAGCATCTTTTCTGCTGTTTCTGTGGTCCAGTGGACGTTGTCCCTTGCTGTTTTAAAGTCCTGTTTCCGCAGTTTTGGGATGTGATTCGTATTCTCCATGATGTACTTATTCAGTGTATCCAGGTTCCTCTGTTGTTCCGGGGGTAGTGTGTCCGAGTAGTTGATCACCGGGATGTAGATTTCTGCGTCCGGGAATGCAAGTTTGGATGCTCTGCGAGCCTTCTGCACCTGCTTTATTGTTGTTTCCTTTGGTTTGTTTTCCCTGTTATTGATCCCGAAAGAGAGCACTACTTTCTTCACCGTGGTGTTGTCCCTGTGTGCTTGTAGCAGCGGTTCCACGTGGGAGAATTTAGCGCCCGGATAGCTGTCAATCTGGACATCCTCGTTCGTGTGTGGTGGGATGTTAGCCAGATTCGAGTCACCGATGATGAGACAACTTTTCCGGGTTTTCAGGGACCAATCCAGGTTTTTCCTACTGGTGTTTGGGTGGCGTGTTGGTCTGTAAGTTGTTTTGGGAGTCTCGGTAGAGACTAGTGTCCGTTGTACAGTTACTACGGGGAAGATGTGCGCCCTGGGAGGAGTGGGGGAGGAGGGAGAGGAGGCTGGAGAAGCCGGTGCAGTGGAGAGGTCAGGAAACGGGATGGAGAGAGAGGGTGAAAGTTGATTCAAGTTAGGGTTAGTGTCCGGGGAAAGATTAGGGGACAAGGCAGCAGGAGACGGGAGCGAGGGAGAGGATGGAGGTGGGTTAGGGTTAGAGTCAGGGGAAGGATTAGGAGACGAGGCAGCAGGAGCCGGGGTAGAGAGAGAAGATGGAATTTGGTTAGGGTTAGAGTTAGGGTCGAGGGAAAGGTTAATAGATAAGGCAGGAGGGTTCAGGTCAGGCATGCAGGGTGAAAGGTTAAGATTAGGCACAGATGAGTGAGAGGTGTGGGTAGAGAGGAGGGAAGCAGAAAATGGAGAGTGAGAAGGGAGGAGAGAAGCATCCAAGTTAGATGCTGGGGAGATGAGGGAGGCAGGCGCGCAGGATGCAGAGGCGGTGGGGGAGGCATGCAGGCGGGATCTCGGTCTAGGTGTTGGAGTGACCGAGTGGGTAGAGAGCTGCAGGGAAGAAGGTGCAAGTGGTGAGCCTGCCGGGGAAATCTCAGACGGCTGGAAGGCCGGAGGGGGAGTCGCGGCTGGTTCTGCGTTGCTCCTCTTTTTATTCTCACGGCTCCTGTTGTTCGGCGTGCGTCGGGTTTTTGGAATCTGAGGGAATTCTGTCTGTGACAGTGCCGGCGTGTCTGCAGGGGCGATCCTTGGAGGGATCGTCCAGGGGGCAGGATTTTCATTCTCTCCTGTGCTAGCACTCTGAGAGCTGTTGCCGGTCTCTGTCTCCCTCTCGGTTTCCTCCGTCAGCACGCTGTACCGGTTCTGAGTGGTGGTCGGTGGCTGTGAAGGTGTTGTTTTGGGGCTGTTTACGCTGATGATGATGGCCCTGGTGTGCTCCAGAGAGCTCCTGTGCAGTCTCTTGCCGAGGTTGTTCCAGGCCCAGCGTTGAGCTACTTCCCATGGTTCTCTCCAGTTTCCTGTGAGCACCTGGGAGAGCTCTGCGGACAGTCTGTCGATCTCATCAGTGTAGTGTCCATCAAGGATTACTCGAGTATTGTAGCCCCAGTTTCTAGCATTGCCTTCCAGGAGGAGCAAGGTTTTCCCTGTCGGGCAAGCTGGTTTGATGAGATCCATCAGTTCCTTCATCTTGCGTAGCAGGCTGGGAGGATCCGGTCTGGACTCTTTGTTGTGGTCCACGCTGACAGTAATATTGCGCAGGTGGTGTACCATACGGATCAAATTAAACATTATTCTCACCGTGATTTGAAAAGAGCTCTGACACTGTGTCATTTGTCTTTTCCTGTGGTGCTGTGTGTGTGCTGTGGTGTAGCCTCTCTGGTAGTGTGTGTTGTCAGCCCGGGGCTGGCGTCTACCTTTGTGGCTCATACTTACCTAACAAATTTAACAAGGCTTTAGTTGGCACCGTTAGGTATCGACCTGTGTTAGATTTGTGTTTTTGTGCTGTAGGCTGAGTCCTCCGGAGTGCTGTTTCTGCTGGAGGGCTGCTGCAGCGTGTGGAGAGGTCCTTTGTGAAGGTCTCCTGAGTAAACTGAGTAAGGTATCAACCTAAGTCAGTTTTGCTCCTTGTTGGTCCTCTGTGGAGAGAGTTCTCTTCCGTGGAGGGAGGGTTCGTCCTTCTGGTTCTTGCTGGAGGTGGAAGCTTGTCCTTTTTCTCGGTGTGTAGGTCGCGACGTTTCGATCTGGTTAGATCTTCATCAGGCAGTGTGGCTGCTCAGTGTTTTGCTGCTCTATTTGTGTCTGTGTATTTTGGGCTCCGCCCGCTTTCTCCGCCCCCTCCTTTCTCATTGATCGGTTTGATCTGGACAGTCTGCCAATGGCAGGGCTGCTTCCCCAGAGGCACGAGCTGGTTAGGTTCGGGACAACGGATCCTGCTTTCTAGAGCTGTCAGTTTTAACTGACTTGTGCTTCTAAAAAAGACAGGGAATGCATAGGCCATCTGTGGATTCCCTGATTCCAACCTCACTCTGATACTCGGCAGGTCGGGCTGAGAAAGCATGTCAAATTTATTTAATGTTCAGTCCAGTGGGATATCTGGTGTCGAGTTGACGAATCCAGTATCTCTCTGTCTGCTGCCGTTGTGCAGCTGTCCAATTAATGTTGTGTTCGAGTCCGCTCACTTCTAGTGATTGAAGGCCGTGTTCCAGAAAATGTGGGACTAATTTAGTGTGCATTTCTTTCTGGTTCTTAATGTTATATCTGTGTTGTGCCAGTCGGATTCGGATGGAATTCCCTGTTTCTCCTATGTACTGGCTCCCGCATTTGTTGCATGTGATGATGTACACGCAGTTTCTTGTGTCCAGATTGATTTTCTGGAGGATGGGAAATACCTGTTTGGTTCCCCTGTTCTTTACAGATTTTTTCTCTTTAAAGAACTGCGGTTTGTTTTTGTGTGGTTGTCCCGGTTTTGGTTTTAGTTTACTTTTGACTAAGATGTCCTGTAAGTTTTTGTTTTTCCTATATGCTGATATGATCCTAAATTCCTGCATCACAGAATTGTTCCTTTGAGTGTCTTCAAAGTTCCTTTTGATTCTGTTGTTAATGTGGATACTTAGGCTCGAGTAAGTTGTTATCAGGGGGATGGGAGTTTTGAGGTTCTTCTCCTTTGTTTCCAGAAACGACTTTCGGATTTTCCTCAGGAAGCTCCGGGCGTAGCCTCTTTTCCTCAACGACCCATATAGAGTCTGAGTGGCCTTTTCAAATTCCGTGGACTGGCTGCAGATTCTGTGGAATCTTAAGAGTTGGGATTTAACAAGTCCTCTGAATGTGTGTTTTGGGTGGAAGCTGTTTTTGTGTAGTAATGAATGTGTGTCAGTATCTTTGAAATAAACCTTTGTGTCTAATGTGTTAGTGCGGTTAAAATCAGGGCCTTTGTATGTGGTGGTGTCTAAGAAATTAATTGAGGAGTTATGTGTGGTGTGTTTAACTTTGATCGATGTGTGGTGCGTGTTTAAGATGTTCATGAAGTCTAAAAATGTGTCTGTGCCGTGTGTCCATGTGCCCCAGATGTCATCTAAATATCTAAAGTAGTGTGTGGGTTTGTGTGTGCATTTCTCGAAGACTGTTTCTTCCCAGTCAGCCATGTAAATGTCCGCATAGGCTGGTGCGAATTTCTTGCCCATTGCTGTCCCTTTGATTTGGAGGTAAAATTCCTGGTTGAATTCAAAGTCGTTTTTCGTCAGGTTGATGAACAGGAGTTCCAGGATTTCTGCATCCGGTCTGTCTTTGTCCGGGTATTTGTTGAACCATTTCCTAACTGCTTTTAGTCCCTCTGTTGTTTCTATGTTGGTGTATAGGCTGTCTACATCTATACTGAATAAAAACGCAGACTGTGGGACGGTGATGCCTCTGATTTTGGCTACAAAATCATAGGTGTCCTTTATGTAGCTAGGATGGCGGTTCGACAGAGGATTTAGAAAGAAATCTATGTATTCTGCCGTCCTGTAGGATTCACTGTTGCAGTCAGAGACAATCGGCCTTCCTGATGGAATCTCATACGGTTTAGGCCATGTGTCTGGTGCTTTGTGAATCTTGGGTAGTAGGTAGAATATCCTGGCTCTGGGTGCTTCTTTTCCCTTTAGGTAGCTGCTCTGTTTCGTATTTATGTATTTTTTGTCCAACAGCGTATCTATGATTTTATTTATGTCCTCCACCGTTTTTAGGTAAGTGGGTTCCTGTAGTTTCCTGTAGTGTTCCTGGTTGTTGAGCTGTCTCTCAGCCTCCCAGATGTACTGTTCTCTGTCCATGATCACTATAGCGCTTCCCTTGTCTGCTGGTTTAATGACTATGTTTCTGTTTTTGGCTAGGTTCCTGAGGGCTGTTACCTCCTCCTGCGTTAGGTTACAGTGATCTCTATGTTGTTCTGGCAGTACGTCTAGTGCTTCCCTGTCTAGGGTGATCAAGTCGGTGATTTCCTGGGCAATTTGTCCCCCTCTAGGCTCCCATTTGGATGTGGGCATGAAGGGTATCCTGTCCTTTTTTCTCTTGTTTTGGAAAAAGGCTGCCAGTTTTAGTTTCCTGTGGTATATTCCTATGTCCTGTCTTAGGTTATTCCTCTGTTGTTTGTGGATATCTAGCGTGGGGATGAAGGAAAGTCCTTTTTCCAGTAGTTTTATTTGGGGCTCTGTCGGTTGAAAGTTGTTGGCCAGGAGTACTATGTTCTTGCTCCCCTCCTCAGTTTGTAGGCTTGTGGGGATGTCTAGTTTAAATGCGTCATCCAGTGTTGCAGCATCTTTTCTGCTGTTTCTGTGGTCCAGTGGACGTTGTCCCTTGCTGTTTTAAAGTCCTGTTTCCGCAGTTTTGGGATGTGATTCGTATTCTCCATGATGTACTTATTCAGTGTATCCAGGTTCCTCTGTTGTTCCGGGGGTAGTGTGTCCGAGTAGTTGATCACCGGGATGTAGATTTCTGCGTCCGGGAATGCAAGTTTGGATGCTCTGCGAGCCTTCTGCACCTGCTTTATTGTTGTTTCCTTTGGTTTGTTTTCCCTGTTATTGATCCCGAAAGAGAGCACTACTTTCTTCACCGTGGTGTTGTCCCTGTGTGCTTGTAGCAGCGGTTCCACGTGGGAGAATTTAGCGCCCGGATAGCTGTCAATCTGGACATCCTCGTTCGTGTGTGGTGGGATGTTAGCCAGATTCGAGTCACCGATGATGAGACAACTTTTCCGGGTTTTCAGGGACCAATCCAGGTTTTTCCTACTGGTGTTTGGGTGGCGTGTTGGTCTGTAAGTTGTTTTGGGAGTCTCGGTAGAGACTAGTGTCCGTTGTACAGTTACTACGGGGAAGATGTGCGCCCTGGGAGGAGTGGGGGAGGAGGGAGAGGAGGCTGGAGAAGCCGGTGCAGTGGAGAGGTCAGGAAACGGGATGGAGAGAGAGGGTGAAAGTTGATTCAAGTTAGGGTTAGTGTCCGGGGAAAGATTAGGGGACAAGGCAGCAGGAGACGGGAGCGAGGGAGAGGATGGAGGTGGGTTAGGGTTAGAGTCAGGGGAAGGATTAGGAGACGAGGCAGCAGGAGCCGGGGTAGAGAGAGAAGATGGAATTTGGTTAGGGTTAGAGTTAGGGTCGAGGGAAAGGTTAATAGATAAGGCAGGAGGGTTCAGGTCAGGCATGCAGGGTGAAAGGTTAAGATTAGGCACAGATGAGTGAGAGGTGTGGGTAGAGAGGAGGGAAGCAGAAAATGGAGAGTGAGAAGGGAGGAGAGAAGCATCCAAGTTAGATGCTGGGGAGATGAGGGAGGCAGGCGCGCAGGATGCAGAGGCGGTGGGGGAGGCATGCAGGCGGGATCTCGGTCTAGGTGTTGGAGTGACCGAGTGGGTAGAGAGCTGCAGGGAAGAAGGTGCAAGTGGTGAGCCTGCCGGGGAAATCTCAGACGGCTGGAAGGCCGGAGGGGGAGTCGCGGCTGGTTCTGCGTTGCTCCTCTTTTTATTCTCACGGCTCCTGTTGTTCGGCGTGCGTCGGGTTTTTGGAATCTGAGGGAATTCTGTCTGTGACAGTGCCGGCGTGTCTGCAGGGGCGATCCTTGGAGGGATCGTCCAGGGGGCAGGATTTTCATTCTCTCCTGTGCTAGCACTCTGAGAGCTGTTGCCGGTCTCTGTCTCCCTCTCGGTTTCCTCCGTCAGCACGCTGTACCGGTTCTGAGTGGTGGTCGGTGGCTGTGAAGGTGTTGTTTTGGGGCTGTTTACGCTGATGATGATGGCCCTGGTGTGCTCCAGAGAGCTCCTGTGCAGTCTCTTGCCGAGGTTGTTCCAGGCCCAGCGTTGAGCTACTTCCCATGGTTCTCTCCAGTTTCCTGTGAGCACCTGGGAGAGCTCTGCGGACAGTCTGTCGATCTCATCAGTGTAGTGTCCATCAAGGATTACTCGAGTATTGTAGCCCCAGTTTCTAGCATTGCCTTCCAGGAGGAGCAAGGTTTTCCCTGTCGGGCAAGCTGGTTTGATGAGATCCATCAGTTCCTTCATCTTGCGTAGCAGGCTGGGAGGATCCGGTCTGGACTCTTTGTTGTGGTCCACGCTGACAGTAATATTGCGCAGGTGGTGTACCATACGGATCAAATTAAACATTATTCTCACCGTGATTTGAAAAGAGCTCTGACACTGTGTCATTTGTCTTTTCCTGTGGTGCTGTGTGTGTGCTGTGGTGTAGCCTCTCTGGTAGTGTGTGTTGTCAGCCCGGGGCTGGCGTCTACCTTTGTGGCTCATACTTACCTAACAAATTTAACAAGGCTTTAGTTGGCACCGTTAGGTATCGACCTGTGTTAGATTTGTGTTTTTGTGCTGTAGGCTGAGTCCTCCGGAGTGCTGTTTCTGCTGGAGGGCTGCTGCAGCGTGTGGAGAGGTCCTTTGTGAAGGTCTCCTGAGTAAACTGAGTAAGGTATCAACCTAAGTCAGTTTTGCTCCTTGTTGGTCCTCTGTGGAGAGAGTTCTCTTCCGTGGAGGGAGGGTTCGTCCTTCTGGTTCTTGCTGGAGGTGGAAGCTTGTCCTTTTTCTCGGTGTGTAGGTCGCGACGTTTCGATCTGGTTAGATCTTCATCAGGCAGTGTGGCTGCTCAGTGTTTTGCTGCTCTATTTGTGTCTGTGTATTTTGGGCTCCGCCCGCTTTCTCCGCCCCCTCCTTTCTCATTGATCGGTTTGATCTGGACAGTCTGCCAATGGCAGGGCTGCTTCCCCAGAGGCACGAGCTGGTTAGGTTCGGGACAACGGATCCTGCTTTCTAGAGCTGTCAGTTTTAACTGACTTGTGCTTCTAAAAAAGACAGGGAATGCATAGGCCATCTGTGGATTCCCTGATTCCAACCTCACTCTGATACTCGGCAGGTCGGGCTGAGAAAGCATGTCAAATTTATTTAATGTTCAGTCCAGTGGGATATCTGGTGTCGAGTTGACGAATCCAGTATCTCTCTGTCTGCTGCCGTTGTGCAGCTGTCCAATTAATGTTGTGTTCGAGTCCGCTCACTTCTAGTGATTGAAGGCCGTGTTCCAGAAAATGTGGGACTAATTTAGTGTGCATTTCTTTCTGGTTCTTAATGTTATATCTGTGTTGTGCCAGTCGGATTCGGATGGAATTCCCTGTTTCTCCTATGTACTGGCTCCCGCATTTGTTGCATGTGATGATGTACACGCAGTTTCTTGTGTCCAGATTGATTTTCTGGAGGATGGGAAATACCTGTTTGGTTCCCCTGTTCTTTACAGATTTTTTCTCTTTAAAGAACTGCGGTTTGTTTTTGTGTGGTTGTCCCGGTTTTGGTTTTAGTTTACTTTTGACTAAGATGTCCTGTAAGTTTTTGTTTTTCCTATATGCTGATATGATCCTAAATTCCTGCATCACAGAATTGTTCCTTTGAGTGTCTTCAAAGTTCCTTTTGATTCTGTTGTTAATGTGGATACTTAGGCTCGAGTAAGTTGTTATCAGGGGGATGGGAGTTTTGAGGTTCTTCTCCTTTGTTTCCAGAAACGACTTTCGGATTTTCCTCAGGAAGCTCCGGGCGTAGCCTCTTTTCCTCAACGACCCATATAGAGTCTGAGTGGCCTTTTCAAATTCCGTGGACTGGCTGCAGATTCTGTGGAATCTTAAGAGTTGGGATTTAACAAGTCCTCTGAATGTGTGTTTTGGGTGGAAGCTGTTTTTGTGTAGTAATGAATGTGTGTCAGTATCTTTGAAATAAACCTTTGTGTCTAATGTGTTAGTGCGGTTAAAATCAGGGCCTTTGTATGTGGTGGTGTCTAAGAAATTAATTGAGGAGTTATGTGTGGTGTGTTTAACTTTGATCGATGTGTGGTGCGTGTTTAAGATGTTCATGAAGTCTAAAAATGTGTCTGTGCCGTGTGTCCATGTGCCCCAGATGTCATCTAAATATCTAAAGTAGTGTGTGGGTTTGTGTGTGCATTTCTCGAAGACTGTTTCTTCCCAGTCAGCCATGTAAATGTCCGCATAGGCTGGTGCGAATTTCTTGCCCATTGCTGTCCCTTTGATTTGGAGGTAAAATTCCTGGTTGAATTCAAAGTCGTTTTTCGTCAGGTTGATGAACAGGAGTTCCAGGATTTCTGCATCCGGTCTGTCTTTGTCCGGGTATTTGTTGAACCATTTCCTAACTGCTTTTAGTCCCTCTGTTGTTTCTATGTTGGTGTATAGGCTGTCTACATCTATACTGAATAAAAACGCAGACTGTGGGACGGTGATGCCTCTGATTTTGGCTACAAAATCATAGGTGTCCTTTATGTAGCTAGGATGGCGGTTCGACAGAGGATTTAGAAAGAAATCTATGTATTCTGCCGTCCTGTAGGATTCACTGTTGCAGTCAGAGACAATCGGCCTTCCTGATGGAATCTCATACGGTTTAGGCCATGTGTCTGGTGCTTTGTGAATCTTGGGTAGTAGGTAGAATATCCTGGCTCTGGGTGCTTCTTTTCCCTTTAGGTAGCTGCTCTGTTTCGTATTTATGTATTTTTTGTCCAACAGCGTATCTATGATTTTATTTATGTCCTCCACCGTTTTTAGGTAAGTGGGTTCCTGTAGTTTCCTGTAGTGTTCCTGGTTGTTGAGCTGTCTCTCAGCCTCCCAGATGTACTGTTCTCTGTCCATGATCACTATAGCGCTTCCCTTGTCTGCTGGTTTAATGACTATGTTTCTGTTTTTGGCTAGGTTCCTGAGGGCTGTTACCTCCTCCTGCGTTAGGTTACAGTGATCTCTATGTTGTTCTGGCAGTACGTCTAGTGCTTCCCTGTCTAGGGTGATCAAGTCGGTGATTTCCTGGGCAATTTGTCCCCCTCTAGGCTCCCATTTGGATGTGGGCATGAAGGGTATCCTGTCCTTTTTTCTCTTGTTTTGGAAAAAGGCTGCCAGTTTTAGTTTCCTGTGGTATATTCCTATGTCCTGTCTTAGGTTATTCCTCTGTTGTTTGTGGATATCTAGCGTGGGGATGAAGGAAAGTCCTTTTTCCAGTAGTTTTATTTGGGGCTCTGTCGGTTGAAAGTTGTTGGCCAGGAGTACTATGTTCTTGCTCCCCTCCTCAGTTTGTAGGCTTGTGGGGATGTCTAGTTTAAATGCGTCATCCAGTGTTGCAGCATCTTTTCTGCTGTTTCTGTGGTCCAGTGGACGTTGTCCCTTGCTGTTTTAAAGTCCTGTTTCCGCAGTTTTGGGATGTGATTCGTATTCTCCATGATGTACTTATTCAGTGTATCCAGGTTCCTCTGTTGTTCCGGGGGTAGTGTGTCCGAGTAGTTGATCACCGGGATGTAGATTTCTGCGTCCGGGAATGCAAGTTTGGATGCTCTGCGAGCCTTCTGCACCTGCTTTATTGTTGTTTCCTTTGGTTTGTTTTCCCTGTTATTGATCCCGAAAGAGAGCACTACTTTCTTCACCGTGGTGTTGTCCCTGTGTGCTTGTAGCAGCGGTTCCACGTGGGAGAATTTAGCGCCCGGATAGCTGTCAATCTGGACATCCTCGTTCGTGTGTGGTGGGATGTTAGCCAGATTCGAGTCACCGATGATGAGACAACTTTTCCGGGTTTTCAGGGACCAATCCAGGTTTTTCCTACTGGTGTTTGGGTGGCGTGTTGGTCTGTAAGTTGTTTTGGGAGTCTCGGTAGAGACTAGTGTCCGTTGTACAGTTACTACGGGGAAGATGTGCGCCCTGGGAGGAGTGGGGGAGGAGGGAGAGGAGGCTGGAGAAGCCGGTGCAGTGGAGAGGTCAGGAAACGGGATGGAGAGAGAGGGTGAAAGTTGATTCAAGTTAGGGTTAGTGTCCGGGGAAAGATTAGGGGACAAGGCAGCAGGAGACGGGAGCGAGGGAGAGGATGGAGGTGGGTTAGGGTTAGAGTCAGGGGAAGGATTAGGAGACGAGGCAGCAGGAGCCGGGGTAGAGAGAGAAGATGGAATTTGGTTAGGGTTAGAGTTAGGGTCGAGGGAAAGGTTAATAGATAAGGCAGGAGGGTTCAGGTCAGGCATGCAGGGTGAAAGGTTAAGATTAGGCACAGATGAGTGAGAGGTGTGGGTAGAGAGGAGGGAAGCAGAAAATGGAGAGTGAGAAGGGAGGAGAGAAGCATCCAAGTTAGATGCTGGGGAGATGAGGGAGGCAGGCGCGCAGGATGCAGAGGCGGTGGGGGAGGCATGCAGGCGGGATCTCGGTCTAGGTGTTGGAGTGACCGAGTGGGTAGAGAGCTGCAGGGAAGAAGGTGCAAGTGGTGAGCCTGCCGGGGAAATCTCAGACGGCTGGAAGGCCGGAGGGGGAGTCGCGGCTGGTTCTGCGTTGCTCCTCTTTTTATTCTCACGGCTCCTGTTGTTCGGCGTGCGTCGGGTTTTTGGAATCTGAGGGAATTCTGTCTGTGACAGTGCCGGCGTGTCTGCAGGGGCGATCCTTGGAGGGATCGTCCAGGGGGCAGGATTTTCATTCTCTCCTGTGCTAGCACTCTGAGAGCTGTTGCCGGTCTCTGTCTCCCTCTCGGTTTCCTCCGTCAGCACGCTGTACCGGTTCTGAGTGGTGGTCGGTGGCTGTGAAGGTGTTGTTTTGGGGCTGTTTACGCTGATGATGATGGCCCTGGTGTGCTCCAGAGAGCTCCTGTGCAGTCTCTTGCCGAGGTTGTTCCAGGCCCAGCGTTGAGCTACTTCCCATGGTTCTCTCCAGTTTCCTGTGAGCACCTGGGAGAGCTCTGCGGACAGTCTGTCGATCTCATCAGTGTAGTGTCCATCAAGGATTACTCGAGTATTGTAGCCCCAGTTTCTAGCATTGCCTTCCAGGAGGAGCAAGGTTTTCCCTGTCGGGCAAGCTGGTTTGATGAGATCCATCAGTTCCTTCATCTTGCGTAGCAGGCTGGGAGGATCCGGTCTGGACTCTTTGTTGTGGTCCACGCTGACAGTAATATTGCGCAGGTGGTGTACCATACGGATCAAATTAAACATTATTCTCACCGTGATTTGAAAAGAGCTCTGACACTGTGTCATTTGTCTTTTCCTGTGGTGCTGTGTGTGTGCTGTGGTGTAGCCTCTCTGGTAGTGTGTGTTGTCAGCCCGGGGCTGGCGTCTACCTTTGTGGCTCATACTTACCTAACAAATTTAACAAGGCTTTAGTTGGCACCGTTAGGTATCGACCTGTGTTAGATTTGTGTTTTTGTGCTGTAGGCTGAGTCCTCCGGAGTGCTGTTTCTGCTGGAGGGCTGCTGCAGCGTGTGGAGAGGTCCTTTGTGAAGGTCTCCTGAGTAAACTGAGTAAGGTATCAACCTAAGTCAGTTTTGCTCCTTGTTGGTCCTCTGTGGAGAGAGTTCTCTTCCGTGGAGGGAGGGTTCGTCCTTCTGGTTCTTGCTGGAGGTGGAAGCTTGTCCTTTTTCTCGGTGTGTAGGTCGCGACGTTTCGATCTGGTTAGATCTTCATCAGGCAGTGTGGCTGCTCAGTGTTTTGCTGCTCTATTTGTGTCTGTGTATTTTGGGCTCCGCCCGCTTTCTCCGCCCCCTCCTTTCTCATTGATCGGTTTGATCTGGACAGTCTGCCAATGGCAGGGCTGCTTCCCCAGAGGCACGAGCTGGTTAGGTTCGGGACAACGGATCCTGCTTTCTAGAGCTGTCAGTTTTAACTGACTTGTGCTTCTAAAAAAGACAGGGAATGCATAGGCCATCTGTGGATTCCCTGATTCCAACCTCACTCTGATACTCGGCAGGTCGGGCTGAGAAAGCATGTCAAATTTATTTAATGTTCAGTCCAGTGGGATATCTGGTGTCGAGTTGACGAATCCAGTATCTCTCTGTCTGCTGCCGTTGTGCAGCTGTCCAATTAATGTTGTGTTCGAGTCCGCTCACTTCTAGTGATTGAAGGCCGTGTTCCAGAAAATGTGGGACTAATTTAGTGTGCATTTCTTTCTGGTTCTTAATGTTATATCTGTGTTGTGCCAGTCGGATTCGGATGGAATTCCCTGTTTCTCCTATGTACTGGCTCCCGCATTTGTTGCATGTGATGATGTACACGCAGTTTCTTGTGTCCAGATTGATTTTCTGGAGGATGGGAAATACCTGTTTGGTTCCCCTGTTCTTTACAGATTTTTTCTCTTTAAAGAACTGCGGTTTGTTTTTGTGTGGTTGTCCCGGTTTTGGTTTTAGTTTACTTTTGACTAAGATGTCCTGTAAGTTTTTGTTTTTCCTATATGCTGATATGATCCTAAATTCCTGCATCACAGAATTGTTCCTTTGAGTGTCTTCAAAGTTCCTTTTGATTCTGTTGTTAATGTGGATACTTAGGCTCGAGTAAGTTGTTATCAGGGGGATGGGAGTTTTGAGGTTCTTCTCCTTTGTTTCCAGAAACGACTTTCGGATTTTCCTCAGGAAGCTCCGGGCGTAGCCTCTTTTCCTCAACGACCCATATAGAGTCTGAGTGGCCTTTTCAAATTCCGTGGACTGGCTGCAGATTCTGTGGAATCTTAAGAGTTGGGATTTAACAAGTCCTCTGAATGTGTGTTTTGGGTGGAAGCTGTTTTTGTGTAGTAATGAATGTGTGTCAGTATCTTTGAAATAAACCTTTGTGTCTAATGTGTTAGTGCGGTTAAAATCAGGGCCTTTGTATGTGGTGGTGTCTAAGAAATTAATTGAGGAGTTATGTGTGGTGTGTTTAACTTTGATCGATGTGTGGTGCGTGTTTAAGATGTTCATGAAGTCTAAAAATGTGTCTGTGCCGTGTGTCCATGTGCCCCAGATGTCATCTAAATATCTAAAGTAGTGTGTGGGTTTGTGTGTGCATTTCTCGAAGACTGTTTCTTCCCAGTCAGCCATGTAAATGTCCGCATAGGCTGGTGCGAATTTCTTGCCCATTGCTGTCCCTTTGATTTGGAGGTAAAATTCCTGGTTGAATTCAAAGTCGTTTTTCGTCAGGTTGATGAACAGGAGTTCCAGGATTTCTGCATCCGGTCTGTCTTTGTCCGGGTATTTGTTGAACCATTTCCTAACTGCTTTTAGTCCCTCTGTTGTTTCTATGTTGGTGTATAGGCTGTCTACATCTATACTGAATAAAAACGCAGACTGTGGGACGGTGATGCCTCTGATTTTGGCTACAAAATCATAGGTGTCCTTTATGTAGCTAGGATGGCGGTTCGACAGAGGATTTAGAAAGAAATCTATGTATTCTGCCGTCCTGTAGGATTCACTGTTGCAGTCAGAGACAATCGGCCTTCCTGATGGAATCTCATACGGTTTAGGCCATGTGTCTGGTGCTTTGTGAATCTTGGGTAGTAGGTAGAATATCCTGGCTCTGGGTGCTTCTTTTCCCTTTAGGTAGCTGCTCTGTTTCGTATTTATGTATTTTTTGTCCAACAGCGTATCTATGATTTTATTTATGTCCTCCACCGTTTTTAGGTAAGTGGGTTCCTGTAGTTTCCTGTAGTGTTCCTGGTTGTTGAGCTGTCTCTCAGCCTCCCAGATGTACTGTTCTCTGTCCATGATCACTATAGCGCTTCCCTTGTCTGCTGGTTTAATGACTATGTTTCTGTTTTTGGCTAGGTTCCTGAGGGCTGTTACCTCCTCCTGCGTTAGGTTACAGTGATCTCTATGTTGTTCTGGCAGTACGTCTAGTGCTTCCCTGTCTAGGGTGATCAAGTCGGTGATTTCCTGGGCAATTTGTCCCCCTCTAGGCTCCCATTTGGATGTGGGCATGAAGGGTATCCTGTCCTTTTTTCTCTTGTTTTGGAAAAAGGCTGCCAGTTTTAGTTTCCTGTGGTATATTCCTATGTCCTGTCTTAGGTTATTCCTCTGTTGTTTGTGGATATCTAGCGTGGGGATGAAGGAAAGTCCTTTTTCCAGTAGTTTTATTTGGGGCTCTGTCGGTTGAAAGTTGTTGGCCAGGAGTACTATGTTCTTGCTCCCCTCCTCAGTTTGTAGGCTTGTGGGGATGTCTAGTTTAAATGCGTCATCCAGTGTTGCAGCATCTTTTCTGCTGTTTCTGTGGTCCAGTGGACGTTGTCCCTTGCTGTTTTAAAGTCCTGTTTCCGCAGTTTTGGGATGTGATTCGTATTCTCCATGATGTACTTATTCAGTGTATCCAGGTTCCTCTGTTGTTCCGGGGGTAGTGTGTCCGAGTAGTTGATCACCGGGATGTAGATTTCTGCGTCCGGGAATGCAAGTTTGGATGCTCTGCGAGCCTTCTGCACCTGCTTTATTGTTGTTTCCTTTGGTTTGTTTTCCCTGTTATTGATCCCGAAAGAGAGCACTACTTTCTTCACCGTGGTGTTGTCCCTGTGTGCTTGTAGCAGCGGTTCCACGTGGGAGAATTTAGCGCCCGGATAGCTGTCAATCTGGACATCCTCGTTCGTGTGTGGTGGGATGTTAGCCAGATTCGAGTCACCGATGATGAGACAACTTTTCCGGGTTTTCAGGGACCAATCCAGGTTTTTCCTACTGGTGTTTGGGTGGCGTGTTGGTCTGTAAGTTGTTTTGGGAGTCTCGGTAGAGACTAGTGTCCGTTGTACAGTTACTACGGGGAAGATGTGCGCCCTGGGAGGAGTGGGGGAGGAGGGAGAGGAGGCTGGAGAAGCCGGTGCAGTGGAGAGGTCAGGAAACGGGATGGAGAGAGAGGGTGAAAGTTGATTCAAGTTAGGGTTAGTGTCCGGGGAAAGATTAGGGGACAAGGCAGCAGGAGACGGGAGCGAGGGAGAGGATGGAGGTGGGTTAGGGTTAGAGTCAGGGGAAGGATTAGGAGACGAGGCAGCAGGAGCCGGGGTAGAGAGAGAAGATGGAATTTGGTTAGGGTTAGAGTTAGGGTCGAGGGAAAGGTTAATAGATAAGGCAGGAGGGTTCAGGTCAGGCATGCAGGGTGAAAGGTTAAGATTAGGCACAGATGAGTGAGAGGTGTGGGTAGAGAGGAGGGAAGCAGAAAATGGAGAGTGAGAAGGGAGGAGAGAAGCATCCAAGTTAGATGCTGGGGAGATGAGGGAGGCAGGCGCGCAGGATGCAGAGGCGGTGGGGGAGGCATGCAGGCGGGATCTCGGTCTAGGTGTTGGAGTGACCGAGTGGGTAGAGAGCTGCAGGGAAGAAGGTGCAAGTGGTGAGCCTGCCGGGGAAATCTCAGACGGCTGGAAGGCCGGAGGGGGAGTCGCGGCTGGTTCTGCGTTGCTCCTCTTTTTATTCTCACGGCTCCTGTTGTTCGGCGTGCGTCGGGTTTTTGGAATCTGAGGGAATTCTGTCTGTGACAGTGCCGGCGTGTCTGCAGGGGCGATCCTTGGAGGGATCGTCCAGGGGGCAGGATTTTCATTCTCTCCTGTGCTAGCACTCTGAGAGCTGTTGCCGGTCTCTGTCTCCCTCTCGGTTTCCTCCGTCAGCACGCTGTACCGGTTCTGAGTGGTGGTCGGTGGCTGTGAAGGTGTTGTTTTGGGGCTGTTTACGCTGATGATGATGGCCCTGGTGTGCTCCAGAGAGCTCCTGTGCAGTCTCTTGCCGAGGTTGTTCCAGGCCCAGCGTTGAGCTACTTCCCATGGTTCTCTCCAGTTTCCTGTGAGCACCTGGGAGAGCTCTGCGGACAGTCTGTCGATCTCATCAGTGTAGTGTCCATCAAGGATTACTCGAGTATTGTAGCCCCAGTTTCTAGCATTGCCTTCCAGGAGGAGCAAGGTTTTCCCTGTCGGGCAAGCTGGTTTGATGAGATCCATCAGTTCCTTCATCTTGCGTAGCAGGCTGGGAGGATCCGGTCTGGACTCTTTGTTGTGGTCCACGCTGACAGTAATATTGCGCAGGTGGTGTACCATACGGATCAAATTAAACATTATTCTCACCGTGATTTGAAAAGAGCTCTGACACTGTGTCATTTGTCTTTTCCTGTGGTGCTGTGTGTGTGCTGTGGTGTAGCCTCTCTGGTAGTGTGTGTTGTCAGCCCGGGGCTGGCGTCTACCTTTGTGGCTCATACTTACCTAACAAATTTAACAAGGCTTTAGTTGGCACCGTTAGGTATCGACCTGTGTTAGATTTGTGTTTTTGTGCTGTAGGCTGAGTCCTCCGGAGTGCTGTTTCTGCTGGAGGGCTGCTGCAGCGTGTGGAGAGGTCCTTTGTGAAGGTCTCCTGAGTAAACTGAGTAAGGTATCAACCTAAGTCAGTTTTGCTCCTTGTTGGTCCTCTGTGGAGAGAGTTCTCTTCCGTGGAGGGAGGGTTCGTCCTTCTGGTTCTTGCTGGAGGTGGAAGCTTGTCCTTTTTCTCGGTGTGTAGGTCGCGACGTTTCGATCTGGTTAGATCTTCATCAGGCAGTGTGGCTGCTCAGTGTTTTGCTGCTCTATTTGTGTCTGTGTATTTTGGGCTCCGCCCGCTTTCTCCGCCCCCTCCTTTCTCATTGATCGGTTTGATCTGGACAGTCTGCCAATGGCAGGGCTGCTTCCCCAGAGGCACGAGCTGGTTAGGTTCGGGACAACGGATCCTGCTTTCTAGAGCTGTCAGTTTTAACTGACTTGTGCTTCTAAAAAAGACAGGGAATGCATAGGCCATCTGTGGATTCCCTGATTCCAACCTCACTCTGATACTCGGCAGGTCGGGCTGAGAAAGCATGTCAAATTTATTTAATGTTCAGTCCAGTGGGATATCTGGTGTCGAGTTGACGAATCCAGTATCTCTCTGTCTGCTGCCGTTGTGCAGCTGTCCAATTAATGTTGTGTTCGAGTCCGCTCACTTCTAGTGATTGAAGGCCGTGTTCCAGAAAATGTGGGACTAATTTAGTGTGCATTTCTTTCTGGTTCTTAATGTTATATCTGTGTTGTGCCAGTCGGATTCGGATGGAATTCCCTGTTTCTCCTATGTACTGGCTCCCGCATTTGTTGCATGTGATGATGTACACGCAGTTTCTTGTGTCCAGATTGATTTTCTGGAGGATGGGAAATACCTGTTTGGTTCCCCTGTTCTTTACAGATTTTTTCTCTTTAAAGAACTGCGGTTTGTTTTTGTGTGGTTGTCCCGGTTTTGGTTTTAGTTTACTTTTGACTAAGATGTCCTGTAAGTTTTTGTTTTTCCTATATGCTGATATGATCCTAAATTCCTGCATCACAGAATTGTTCCTTTGAGTGTCTTCAAAGTTCCTTTTGATTCTGTTGTTAATGTGGATACTTAGGCTCGAGTAAGTTGTTATCAGGGGGATGGGAGTTTTGAGGTTCTTCTCCTTTGTTTCCAGAAACGACTTTCGGATTTTCCTCAGGAAGCTCCGGGCGTAGCCTCTTTTCCTCAACGACCCATATAGAGTCTGAGTGGCCTTTTCAAATTCCGTGGACTGGCTGCAGATTCTGTGGAATCTTAAGAGTTGGGATTTAACAAGTCCTCTGAATGTGTGTTTTGGGTGGAAGCTGTTTTTGTGTAGTAATGAATGTGTGTCAGTATCTTTGAAATAAACCTTTGTGTCTAATGTGTTAGTGCGGTTAAAATCAGGGCCTTTGTATGTGGTGGTGTCTAAGAAATTAATTGAGGAGTTATGTGTGGTGTGTTTAACTTTGATCGATGTGTGGTGCGTGTTTAAGATGTTCATGAAGTCTAAAAATGTGTCTGTGCCGTGTGTCCATGTGCCCCAGATGTCATCTAAATATCTAAAGTAGTGTGTGGGTTTGTGTGTGCATTTCTCGAAGACTGTTTCTTCCCAGTCAGCCATGTAAATGTCCGCATAGGCTGGTGCGAATTTCTTGCCCATTGCTGTCCCTTTGATTTGGAGGTAAAATTCCTGGTTGAATTCAAAGTCGTTTTTCGTCAGGTTGATGAACAGGAGTTCCAGGATTTCTGCATCCGGTCTGTCTTTGTCCGGGTATTTGTTGAACCATTTCCTAACTGCTTTTAGTCCCTCTGTTGTTTCTATGTTGGTGTATAGGCTGTCTACATCTATACTGAATAAAAACGCAGACTGTGGGACGGTGATGCCTCTGATTTTGGCTACAAAATCATAGGTGTCCTTTATGTAGCTAGGATGGCGGTTCGACAGAGGATTTAGAAAGAAATCTATGTATTCTGCCGTCCTGTAGGATTCACTGTTGCAGTCAGAGACAATCGGCCTTCCTGATGGAATCTCATACGGTTTAGGCCATGTGTCTGGTGCTTTGTGAATCTTGGGTAGTAGGTAGAATATCCTGGCTCTGGGTGCTTCTTTTCCCTTTAGGTAGCTGCTCTGTTTCGTATTTATGTATTTTTTGTCCAACAGCGTATCTATGATTTTATTTATGTCCTCCACCGTTTTTAGGTAAGTGGGTTCCTGTAGTTTCCTGTAGTGTTCCTGGTTGTTGAGCTGTCTCTCAGCCTCCCAGATGTACTGTTCTCTGTCCATGATCACTATAGCGCTTCCCTTGTCTGCTGGTTTAATGACTATGTTTCTGTTTTTGGCTAGGTTCCTGAGGGCTGTTACCTCCTCCTGCGTTAGGTTACAGTGATCTCTATGTTGTTCTGGCAGTACGTCTAGTGCTTCCCTGTCTAGGGTGATCAAGTCGGTGATTTCCTGGGCAATTTGTCCCCCTCTAGGCTCCCATTTGGATGTGGGCATGAAGGGTATCCTGTCCTTTTTTCTCTTGTTTTGGAAAAAGGCTGCCAGTTTTAGTTTCCTGTGGTATATTCCTATGTCCTGTCTTAGGTTATTCCTCTGTTGTTTGTGGATATCTAGCGTGGGGATGAAGGAAAGTCCTTTTTCCAGTAGTTTTATTTGGGGCTCTGTCGGTTGAAAGTTGTTGGCCAGGAGTACTATGTTCTTGCTCCCCTCCTCAGTTTGTAGGCTTGTGGGGATGTCTAGTTTAAATGCGTCATCCAGTGTTGCAGCATCTTTTCTGCTGTTTCTGTGGTCCAGTGGACGTTGTCCCTTGCTGTTTTAAAGTCCTGTTTCCGCAGTTTTGGGATGTGATTCGTATTCTCCATGATGTACTTATTCAGTGTATCCAGGTTCCTCTGTTGTTCCGGGGGTAGTGTGTCCGAGTAGTTGATCACCGGGATGTAGATTTCTGCGTCCGGGAATGCAAGTTTGGATGCTCTGCGAGCCTTCTGCACCTGCTTTATTGTTGTTTCCTTTGGTTTGTTTTCCCTGTTATTGATCCCGAAAGAGAGCACTACTTTCTTCACCGTGGTGTTGTCCCTGTGTGCTTGTAGCAGCGGTTCCACGTGGGAGAATTTAGCGCCCGGATAGCTGTCAATCTGGACATCCTCGTTCGTGTGTGGTGGGATGTTAGCCAGATTCGAGTCACCGATGATGAGACAACTTTTCCGGGTTTTCAGGGACCAATCCAGGTTTTTCCTACTGGTGTTTGGGTGGCGTGTTGGTCTGTAAGTTGTTTTGGGAGTCTCGGTAGAGACTAGTGTCCGTTGTACAGTTACTACGGGGAAGATGTGCGCCCTGGGAGGAGTGGGGGAGGAGGGAGAGGAGGCTGGAGAAGCCGGTGCAGTGGAGAGGTCAGGAAACGGGATGGAGAGAGAGGGTGAAAGTTGATTCAAGTTAGGGTTAGTGTCCGGGGAAAGATTAGGGGACAAGGCAGCAGGAGACGGGAGCGAGGGAGAGGATGGAGGTGGGTTAGGGTTAGAGTCAGGGGAAGGATTAGGAGACGAGGCAGCAGGAGCCGGGGTAGAGAGAGAAGATGGAATTTGGTTAGGGTTAGAGTTAGGGTCGAGGGAAAGGTTAATAGATAAGGCAGGAGGGTTCAGGTCAGGCATGCAGGGTGAAAGGTTAAGATTAGGCACAGATGAGTGAGAGGTGTGGGTAGAGAGGAGGGAAGCAGAAAATGGAGAGTGAGAAGGGAGGAGAGAAGCATCCAAGTTAGATGCTGGGGAGATGAGGGAGGCAGGCGCGCAGGATGCAGAGGCGGTGGGGGAGGCATGCAGGCGGGATCTCGGTCTAGGTGTTGGAGTGACCGAGTGGGTAGAGAGCTGCAGGGAAGAAGGTGCAAGTGGTGAGCCTGCCGGGGAAATCTCAGACGGCTGGAAGGCCGGAGGGGGAGTCGCGGCTGGTTCTGCGTTGCTCCTCTTTTTATTCTCACGGCTCCTGTTGTTCGGCGTGCGTCGGGTTTTTGGAATCTGAGGGAATTCTGTCTGTGACAGTGCCGGCGTGTCTGCAGGGGCGATCCTTGGAGGGATCGTCCAGGGGGCAGGATTTTCATTCTCTCCTGTGCTAGCACTCTGAGAGCTGTTGCCGGTCTCTGTCTCCCTCTCGGTTTCCTCCGTCAGCACGCTGTACCGGTTCTGAGTGGTGGTCGGTGGCTGTGAAGGTGTTGTTTTGGGGCTGTTTACGCTGATGATGATGGCCCTGGTGTGCTCCAGAGAGCTCCTGTGCAGTCTCTTGCCGAGGTTGTTCCAGGCCCAGCGTTGAGCTACTTCCCATGGTTCTCTCCAGTTTCCTGTGAGCACCTGGGAGAGCTCTGCGGACAGTCTGTCGATCTCATCAGTGTAGTGTCCATCAAGGATTACTCGAGTATTGTAGCCCCAGTTTCTAGCATTGCCTTCCAGGAGGAGCAAGGTTTTCCCTGTCGGGCAAGCTGGTTTGATGAGATCCATCAGTTCCTTCATCTTGCGTAGCAGGCTGGGAGGATCCGGTCTGGACTCTTTGTTGTGGTCCACGCTGACAGTAATATTGCGCAGGTGGTGTACCATACGGATCAAATTAAACATTATTCTCACCGTGATTTGAAAAGAGCTCTGACACTGTGTCATTTGTCTTTTCCTGTGGTGCTGTGTGTGTGCTGTGGTGTAGCCTCTCTGGTAGTGTGTGTTGTCAGCCCGGGGCTGGCGTCTACCTTTGTGGCTCATACTTACCTAACAAATTTAACAAGGCTTTAGTTGGCACCGTTAGGTATCGACCTGTGTTAGATTTGTGTTTTTTGTGCTGTAGGCTGAGTCCTCCGGAGTGCTGTTTCTGCTGGAGGGCTGCTGCAGCGTGTGGAGAGGTCCTTTGTGAAGGTCTCCTGAGTAAACTGAGTAAGGTATCAACCTAAGTCAGTTTTGCTCCTTGTTGGTCCTCTGTGGAGAGAGTTCTCTTCCGTGGAGGGAGGGTTCGTCCTTCTGGTTCTTGCTGGAGGTGGAAGCTTGTCCTTTTTCTCGGTGTGTAGGTCGCGACGTTTCGATCTGGTTAGATCTTCATCAGGCAGTGTGGCTGCTCAGTGTTTTGCTGCTCTATTTGTGTCTGTGTATTTTGGGCTCCGCCCGCTTTCTCCGCCCCCTCCTTTCTCATTGATCGGTTTGATCTGGACAGTCTGCCAATGGCAGGGCTGCTTCCCCAGAGGCACGAGCTGGTTAGGTTCGGGACAACGGATCCTGCTTTCTAGAGCTGTCAGTTTTAACTGACTTGTGCTTCTAAAAAAGACAGGGAATGCATAGGCCATCTGTGGATTCCCTGATTCCAACCTCACTCTGATACTCGGCAGGTCGGGCTGAGAAAGCATGTCAAATTTATTTAATGTTTCAGTCCAGTGGGATATCTGGTGTCGAGTTGACGAATCCAGTATCTCTCTGTCTGCTGCCGTTGTGCAGCTGTCCAATTAATGTTGTGTTCGAGTCCGCTCACTTCTAGTGATTGAAGGGCCGTGTTCCAGAAAATGTGGGACTAATTTAGTGTGCATTTCTTTCTGGTTCTTAATGTTATATCTGTGTTGTGCCAGTCGGATTCGGATGGAATTCCCTGTTTCTCCTATGTACTGGCTCCCGCATTTGTTGCATGTGATGATGTACACGCAGTTTCTTGTGTCCAGATTGATTTTCTGGAGGATGGGAAATACCTGTTTGGTTCCCCTGTTCTTTACAGATTTTTTCTCTTAAAGAACTGCGGTTTGTTTTTGTGTGGTTGTCCCGGTTTTGGTTTTAGTTTACTTTTGACTAAGATGTCCTGTAAGTTTTTGTTTTTCCTATATGCTGATATGATCCTAAATTCCTGCATCACAGAATTGTTCCTTTGAGTGTCTTCAAAGTTCCTTTTGATTCTGTTGTTAATGTGGATACTTAGGCTCGAGTAAGTTGTTATCAGGGGGATGGGAGTTTTGAGGTTCTTCTCCTTTGTTTCCAGAAACGACTTTCGGATTTTCCTCAGGAAGCTCCGGGCGTAGCCTCTTTTCCTCAACGACCCATATAGAGTCTGAGTGGCCTTTTCAAATTCCGTGGACTGGCTGCAGATTCTGTGGAATCTTAAGAGTTGGGATTTAACAAGTCCTCTGAATGTGTGTTTTGGGTGGAAGCTGTTTTTGTGTAGTAATGAATGTGTGTCAGTATCTTTGAAATAAACCTTTGTGTCTAATGTGTTAGTGCGGTTAAAATCAGGGCCTTTGTATGTGGTGGTGTCTAAGAAATTAATTGAGGAGTTATGTGTGGTGTGTTTAACTTTGATCGATGTGTGGTGCGTGTTTAAGATGTTCATGAAGTCTAAAAATGTGTCTGTGCCGTGTGTCCATGTGCCCCAGATGTCATCTAAATATCTAAAGTAGTGTGTGGGTTTGTGTGTGCATTTCTCGAAGACTGTTTCTTCCCAGTCAGCCATGTAAATGTCCGCATAGGCTGGTGCGAATTTCTTGCCCATTGCTGTCCCTTTGATTTGGAGGTAAAATTCCTGGTTGAATTCAAAGTCGTTTTTTCGTCAGGTTGATGAACAGGAGTTCCAGGATTTCTGCATCCGGTCTGTCTTTGTCCGGGTATTTGTTGAACCATTTCCTAACTGCTTTTAGTCCCTCTGTTGTTTCTATGTTGGTGTATAGGCTGTCTACATCTATACTGAATAAAAACGCAGACTGTGGGACGGTGATGCCTCTGATTTTGGCTACAAAATCATAGGTGTCCTTTATGTAGCTAGGATGGCGGTTCGACAGAGGATTTAGAAAGAAATCTATGTATTCTGCCGTCCTGTAGGATTCACTGTTGCAGTCAGAGACAATCGGCCTTCCTGATGGAATCTCATACGGTTTAGGCCATGTGTCTGGTGCTTTGTGAATCTTGGGTAGTAGGTAGAATATCCTGGCTCTGGGTGCTTCTTTTCCCTTTAGGTAGCTGCTCTGTTTCGTATTTATGTATTTTTTGTCCAACAGCGTATCTATGATTTTATTTATGTCCTCCACCGTTTTTAGGTAAGTGGGTTCCTGTAGTTTCCTGTAGTGTTCCTGGTTGTTGAGCTGTCTCTCAGCCTCCCAGATGTACTGTTCTCTGTCCATGATCACTATAGCGCTTCCCTTGTCTGCTGGTTTAATGACTATGTTTCTGTTTTTGGCTAGGTTCCTGAGGGCTGTTACCTCCTCCTGCGTTAGGTTACAGTGATCTCTATGTTGTTCTGGCAGTACGTCTAGTGCTTCCCTGTCTAGGGTGATCAAGTCGGTGATTTCCTGGGCAATTTGTCCCCCTCTAGGCTCCCATTTGGATGTGGGCATGAAGGGTATCCTGTCCTTTTTTCTCTTGTTTTGGAAAAAGGCTGCCAGTTTTAGTTTCCTGTGGTATATTCCTATGTCCTGTCTTAGGTTATTCCTCTGTTGTTTGTGGATATCTAGCGTGGGGATGAAGGAAAGTCCTTTTTCCAGTAGTTTTATTTGGGGCTCTGTCGGTTGAAAGTTGTTGGCCAGGAGTACTATGTTCTTGCTCCCCTCCTCAGTTTGTAGGCTTGTGGGGATGTCTAGTTTAAATGCGTCATCCAGTGTTGCAGCATCTTTTCTGCTGTTTCTGTGGTCCAGTGGACGTTGTCCCCTTGCTGTTTTAAAGTCCTGTTTCCGCAGTTTTTGGGATGTGATTCGTATTCTCCATGATGTACTTATTCAGTGTATCCAGGTTCCTCTGTTGTTCCGGGGGTAGTGTGTCCGAGTAGTTGATCACCGGGATGTAGATTTCTGCGTCCGGGAATGCAAGTTTGGATGCTCTGCGAGCCTTCTGCACCTGCTTTATTGTTGTTTCCTTTGGTTTGTTTTCCCTGTTATTGATCCCGAAAGAGAGCACTACTTTCTTCACCGTGGTGTTGTCCCTGTGTGCTTGTAGCAGCGGTTCCACGTGGGAGAATTTAGCGCCCGGATAGCTGTCAATCTGGACATCCTCGTTCGTGTGTGGTGGGATGTTAGCCAGATTCGAGTCACCGATGATGAGACAACTTTTCCGGGTTTTCAGGGACCAATCCAGGTTTTTCCTACTGGTGTTTGGGTGGCGTGTTGGTCTGTAAGTTGTTTTGGGAGTCTCGGTAGAGACTAGTGTCCGTTGTACAGTTACTACGGGGAAGATGTGCGCCCTGGGAGGAGTGGGGGAGGAGGGAGAGGAGGCTGGAGAAGCCGGTGCAGTGGAGAGGTCAGGAAACGGGATGGAGAGAGAGGGTGAAAGTTGATTCAAGTTAGGGTTAGTGTCCGGGGAAAGATTAGGGGACAAGGCAGCAGGAGACGGGAGCGAGGGAGAGGATGGAGGTGGGTTAGGGTTAGAGTCAGGGGAAGGATTAGGAGACGAGGCAGCAGGAGCCGGGGTAGAGAGAGAAGATGGAATTTGGTTAGGGTTAGAGTTAGGGTCGAGGGAAAGGTTAATAGATAAGGCAGGAGGGTTCAGGTCAGGCATGCAGGGTGAAAGGTTAAGATTAGGCACAGATGAGTGAGAGGTGTGGGTAGAGAGGAGGGAAGCAGAAAATGGAGTAGTGAGAAGGGAGGAGAGAAGCATCCAAGTTAGATGCTGGGGAGATGAGGGAGGCAGGCGCGCAGGATGCAGAGGCGGTGGGGGAGGCATGCAGGCGGGATCTCGGTCTAGGTGTTGGAGTGACCGAGGTGGGTAGAGAGCTGCAGGGAAGAAGGTGCAAGTGGTGAGCCTGCCGGGGAAATCTCAGACGGCTGGAAGGCGGAGGGGGAGTCGCGGCTGGTTCTGCGTTGCTCCTCTTTTTATTCTCACGGCTCCTGTTGTTCGGCGTGCGTCGGGTTTTTGGAATCTGAGGGAATTCTGTCTGTGACAGTGCCGCGTGTCTGCAGGGGCGATCCTTGGAGGGATCGTCCAGGGGGGCAGGATTTTCATTCTCTCCTGTGCTAGCACTCTGAGAGCTGTTGCCGGTCTCTGTCTCCCTCTCGGTTTCCTCCGTCAGCACGCTGTACCGGTTCTGAGTGGTGGTCGGTGGCTGTGAAGGTGTTGTTTTGGGGCTGTTTACGCTGATGATGATGGCCCTGGTGTGCTCCAGAGAGCTCCTGTGCAGTCTCTTGCCGAGGTTGTTCCAGGCCCAGCGTTGAGCTACTTCCCATGGTTCTCTCCAGTTTCCTGTGAGCACCTGGGAGAGCTCTGCGGACAGTCTGTCGATCTCATCAGTGTAGTGTCCATCAAGGATTACTCGAGTATTGTAGCCCCAGTTTCTAGCATTGCTTCCAGGAGGAGCAAGGTTTTCCCTGTCGGGCAAGCTGGTTTGATGAGATCCATCAGTTCCTTCATCTTGCGTAGCAGGCTGGGAGGATCCGGTCTGGACTCTTTGTTGTGGTCCACGCTGACAGTAATATTGCGCAGGTGGTGTACCATACGGATCAAATTAAACATTATTCTCACCGTGATTTGAAAAGAGCTCTGACACTGTGTCATTTGTCTTTTCCTGTGGTGCTGTGTGTGTGCTGTGGTGTAGCCTCTCTGGTAGTGTGTGTTGTCAGCCCGGGGCTGGCGTCTACCTTTGTGGCTCATACTTACCTAACAAATTTAACAAGGCTTTAGTTGGCACCGTTAGGTATCGACCTGTGTTAGATTTGTGTTTTTGTGCTGTAGGCTGAGTCCTCCGGAGTGCTGTTTCTGCTGGAGGGCTGCTGCAGCGTGTGGAGAGGTCCTTTGTGAAGGTCTCCTGAGTAAACTGAGTAAGGTATCAACCTAAGTCAGTTTTGCTCCTTGTTGGTCCTCTGTGGAGAGAGTTCTCTTCCGTGGAGGGAGGGTTCGTCCTTCTGGTTCTTGCTGGAGGTGGAAGCTTGTCCTTTTTCTCGGTGT
>NW_027211762.1:0-95340 GCF_022749685.1 Semicossyphus pulcher | reverse complement strand
ACGATGAAATCAGTTAACGATGAAATCAGTTAACGATGGAATCAGTTAAATGAAGATGAAATCAGTTAACGATGAAATCAGTTAACGATGAAATCAGTTAACGATGAAATCAGTTAACGATGAAATCAGTTAAATGAAGATGAAATCAGTTAACGATGAAATCAGTTAAATGAAGATGAAATCAGTTAACGATGAAATCAGTTAACGATGAAATCAGTTAAATGAAGATGAAATCAGTTAACGATGAAATCAGTTAACGATGAAATCAGTTAAATGAAGATGAAATCAGTTAACGATGAAATCAGTTAACGATGAAATCAGTTAACGATGAAATCAGTTAAATGAAGATGAAATCAGTTAACGATGAAATCAGTTAACGATGAAATCAGTTAACGATGAAATCAATTAAATGAAGATGAAATCAGTTAACGATGAAATCAGTTAAATGAAGATGAAATCAGTTAACGATGAAATCAGTTAACGATGAAATCAGTTAAATGAAGATGAAATCAGTTAACGATGAAATCAGTTAAATGAAGAATGAAAATGAAATCAGTTAAATGAAGATGAAATCAGTTAACGATGAAATCAGTTAAATGAAGATGAAATCAGTTAACGATGAAATCAGTTAACGATGAAATCAGTTAACGATGGAATCAGTTAACGATGAAATCAGTTAACGATGAAATCAGTTAAATGAAGATGAAATCAGTTAACGATGAAATCAGTTAACAATGAAATCAGTTAAATGAAGATGAAATCAGTTAACGATGAAATCAGTTAACGATGAAATCAGTTAACGATGAAATCAGTTAACGATGAAATCAGTTAAAGATGAAATCAGTTAACGATGGAATCAGTTAACGATGAAATCAGTTAACGATGAAATCAGTTAAATGAAGATGAAATCAGTTAACGATGAAATCAGTTAACGATGAAATCAGTTAAATGAAGATGAAATCAGTTAACGATGAAATCAGTTAAAGATGAAATCAGTTAACGATGAAATCAGTTAACGATGAAATCAGTTAAATGAAGATGAAATCAGTTAACGATGAAATCAGTTAAAGATGAAATCAGTTAACGATGAAATCAGTTAACGATGAAATCAGTTAAATGAAGATGAAATCAGTTAACGATGAAATCAGTTAACGATGGAATCAGTTAACGATGAAATCAGTTAACGATGAAATCAGTTAAATGAAGATGAAATCAGTTAACGATGAAATCAGTTAAATGAAGATGAAATCAGTTAACGATGAAATCAGTTAAATGAAGATGAAATCAGTTAACGATGAAATCAGTTAAAGATGAAATCAGTTAACGATGAAATCAGTTAAATGAAGATGAAATCAGTTAACGATGAAATCAGTTAAATGAAGAATGAAAATGAAATCAGTTAAATGAAGATGAAATCAGTTAACGATGAAATCAGTTAACGATGAAATCAGTTAAATGAAGATGAAATCAGTTAACGATAAAATCAGTTAAATGAAGATGAAATCAGTTAACGATGAAATCAGTTAACGATGAAATCAGTTAACGATGGAATCAGTTAACGATGAAATCAGTTAAATGAAGATGAAATCAGTTAACGATGAAATCAGTTAACGATGGAATCAGTTAAATGAAGATGAAATCAGTTAACGATGAAATCAGTTAACGATGAAATCAGTTAACGATGAAATCAGTTAAATGAAGATGAAATCAGTTAACGATGAAATCAGTTAAATGAAGAATGAAAATGAAATCAGTTAAATGAAGATGAAATCAGTTAACGATGAAATCAGTTAAAGATGAAATCAGTTAACGATGAAATCAGTTAACGATGAAATCAGTTAACGATGGAATCAGTTAAATGAAGATGAAATCAGTTAACGATGAAATCAGTTAACGATGAAATCAGTTAAATGAAGATGAAATCAGTTAACGATGAAATCAGTTAACGATGAAATCAGTTAAATGAAGATGAAATCAGTTAACGATGAAATCAGTTAACGATGAAATCAATTAAATGAAGATGAAATCAGTTAACGATGAAATCAGTTAAAAGAAGATGAAATCAGTTAACGATGAAATCAGTTAACGATGAAATCAGTTAAATGAAGATGAAATCAGTTAACGATGAAATCAGTTAAATGAAGAATGAAAATGAAATCAGTTAAATGAAGATGAAATCAGTTAACGATGAAATCAGTTAACGATGAAATCAGTTAAATGAAGATGAAATCAGTTAACGATGAAATCAGTTAAAGATGAAATCAGTTAACGATGAAATCAGTTAACGATGAAATCAGTTAACGATGGAATCAGTTAAATGAAGATGAAATCAGTTAACGATGAAATCAGTTAACGATGAAATCAGTTAAATGAAGATGAAATCAGTTAACGATGAAATCAGTTAAATGAAGATGAAATCAGTTAACGATGAAATCAGTTAACGATGAAATCAGTTAAATGAAGATGAAATCAGTTAACGATGAAATCAGTTAACGATGAAATCAATTAAATGAAGATGAAATCAGTTCACGATGAAATCAGTTAAAAGAAGATGAAATCAGTTAACGATGAAATCAGTTAACGATGAAATCAGTTAACGATGAAATCAGTTAAATGAAGATGAAATCAGTTAACGATGAAATCAGTTAACGATGAAATCAGTTAACGATGGAATCAGTTAAATGAAGATGAAATCAGTTAACGATGAAATCAGTTAACGATGAAATCAGTTAACGATGAAATCAGTTAAATGAAGATGAAATCAGTTAACGATGAAATCAGTTAAAGATGAAATCAGTTAACGATGAAATCAGTTAACGATGAAATCAGTTAAATGAAGATGAAATCAGTTAACGATGAAATCAGTTAACGATGAAATCAGTTAACGATGAAATCAGTTAAATGAAGATGAAATCAGTTAACGATGAAATCAGTTAACGATGAAATCAGTTAACGACGAAATCAGTTAACGATGAAATCAATTAAATGAAGATGAAATCAGTTAACGATGAAATCAGTTAAATGAAGAATGAAAATGAAATCAGTTAAATGAAGATGAAATCAGTTAACGATGAAATCAGTTAACGATGAAATCAGTTAACGATGAAATCAGTTAAATGAAGATGAAATCAGTTAACGATGAAATCAGTTAAATGAAGATGAAATCAGTTAACGATGAAATCAGTTAACGATGAAATCAGTTAACGATGGAATCAGTTAACGATGAAATCAGTTAACGATGAAATCAGTTAAATGAAGATGAAATCAGTTAACGATGAAATCAGTTAACGATGAAATCAGTTAACGATGAAATCAGTTAAATGAAGATGAAATCAGTTAACGATGAAATCAGTTAACGATGAAATCAGTTAACGATGGAATCAGTTAACGATGAAATCAGTTAACGATGAAATCAGTTAAATGAAGATGAAATCAGTTAACGATGAAATCAGTTAACAATGAAATCAGTTAAATGAAGATGAAATCAGTTAACGATGAAATCACTTAACGATGAAATCAGTTAAATGAAGATGAAATCAGTTAACGATGAAATCAGTTAAAGATGAAATCAGTTAACGATGGAATCAGTTAACGATGAAATCAGTTAACGATGAAATCAGTTAAATGAAGATGAAATCAGTTAACGATGAAATCAGTTAACGATGAAATCAGTTAAATGAAGATGAAATCAGTTAACGATGAAATCAGTTAACGATGAAATCAGTTAAATGAAGATGAAATCAGTTAACGATGAAATCAGTTAAATGAAGATGAAATCAGTTAACGATGAAATCAGTTAAATGAAGATGAAATCAGTTAACGATGAAATCAGTTAACGATGAAATCAGTTAACGATGGAATCAGTTAACGATGAAATCAGTTAACGATGAAATCAGTTAACGATGAAATCAGTTAAATGAAGATGAAATCAGTTAACGATGAAATCAGTTAACAATGAAATCAGTTAAATGAAGATGAAATCAGTTAACGATGAAATCACTTAACGATGAAATCAGTTAAATGAAGATGAAATCAGTTAACGATGAAATCAGTTAAAGATGAAATCAGTTAACGATGGAATCAGTTAACGATGAAATCAGTTAACGATGAAATCAGTTAAATGAAGATGAAATCAGTTAACGATGAAATCAGTTAACGATGAAATCAGTTAAATGAAGATGAAATCAGTTAACGATGAAATCAGTTAACGATGGAATCAGTTAACGATGAAATCAGTTAACGATGAAATCAGTTAAATGAAGATGAAATCAGTTAACGATGAAATCAGTTAACGATGAAATCAGTTAACGATGAAATCAGTTAACGATGAAATCAGTTAAATGAAGATGAAATCAGTTAACGATGAAATCAGTTAAATGAAGAATGAAAATGAAATCAGTTAAATGAAGATGAAATCAGTTAACGATGAAATCAGTTAACGATGAAATCAGTTAACGATGAAATCAGTTAAATGAAGATGAAATCAGTTAACGATGAAATCAGTTAAATGAAGATGAAATCAGTTAACGATGAAATCAGTTAACGATGGAATCAGTTAACGATGAAATCAGTTAACGATGAAATCAGTTAAATGAAGATGAAATCAGTTAACGATGAAATCAGTTAACGATGAAATCAGTTAACGATGAAATCAGTTAAATGAAGATGAAATCAGTTAACGATGAAATCAGTTAAAGATGAAATCAGTTAACGATGAAATCAGTTAACGATGAAATCAGTTAAATGAAGATGAAATCAGTTAACGATGAAATCAGTTAACAATGAAATCAGTTAACGATGGAATCAGTTAAATGAAGATGAAATCAGTTAACGATGAAATCAGTTAACGATGAAATCAGTTAACGATGAAATCAGTTAAATGAAGATGAAATCAGTTAACGATGAAATCAGTTAAATGAAGATGAAATCAGTTAACGATGAAATCAGTTAAAGATGAAATCAGTTAACGATGAAATCAGTTAACGATGAAATCAGTTAAATGAAGATGAAATCAATTAACGATGAAATCAGTTAAAGATGAAATCAGTTAACGATGAAATCAGTTAACGATGAAATCAGTTAAATGAAGATGAAATCAGTTAACGATGAAATCAGTTAACGATGAAATCAGTTAACGATGAAATCAGTTAAATGAAGATGAAATCAGTTAACGATGAAATCAGTTAACGATGAAATCAGTTAAATGAAGATGAAATCAGTTAACGATGAAATCAGTTAACGATGAAATCAATTAAATGAAGATGAAATCAGTTAACGATGAAATCAGTTAAATGAAGAATGAAAATGAAATCAGTTAAATGAAGATGAAATCAGTTAACGATGAAATCAGTTAACGATGAAATCAATTAAATGAAGATGAAATCAGTTAACGATGAAATCAGTTAAATGAAGAATGAAAATGAAATCAGTTAAATGAAGATGAAATCAGTTAACGATGAAATCAGTTAACGATGAAATCAGTTAAATGAAGATGAAATCAGTTAACGATGAAATCAGTTAACGATGAAATCAGTTAAATGAAGATGAAATCAGTTAACGATGAAATCAGTTAACGATGGAATCAGTTAACGATGAAATCAGTTAAATGAAGATGAAATCAGTTAACGATGAAATCAGTTAACGATGAAATCAGTTAACGATGAAATCAGTTAAATGAAGATGAAATCAGTTAACGATGAAATCAGTTAAAGATGAAATCAGTTAACGATGAAATCAGTTAACGATGAAATCAGTTAAATGAAGATGAAATCAGTTAACGATGAAATCAGTTAAAGATGAAATCAGTTAACGATGAAATCAGTTAACGATGAAATCAGTTAAATGAAGATGAAATCAGTTAACGATGAAATCAGTTAAAGATGAAATCAGTTAACGATGAAATCAGTTAACGATGAAATCATTTAAATGAAGATGAAATCAGTTAACGATGAAATCAGTTAACGATGAAATCAGTTAACGATGAAATCAGTTAAATGAAGATGAAATCAGTTAACGATGAAATCAGTTAACGATGAAATCAATTAAATGAAGATGAAATCAGTTAACGATGAAATCAGTTAAATGAAGATGAAATCAGTTAACGATGAAATCAGTTAACGATGAAATCAGTTAAATGAAGATGAAATCAGTTAAGGATGAAATCAGTTAACGATGAAATCAATTAAATGAAGATGAAATCAGTTAACGATGAAATCAGTTAAATGAAGATGAAATCAGTTAACGATGAAATCAGTTAAAGATGAAATCAGTTAACGATGGAATCAGTTAACGATGAAATCAGTTAACGATGAAATCAGTTAAATGAAGATGAAATCAGTTAACGATGAAATCAGTTAACGATGAAATCAGTTAACGATGAAATCAGTTAAATGAAGACGAAATCAGTTAACGATGAAATCAGTTAAATGAAGACGAAATCAGTTAACGATGAAATCAGTTAAATGAAGATGAAATCAGTTAACGATGAAATCAGTTAAATGAAGATGAAATCAGTTAACGATGAAATCAGTTAACGATGAAATCAGTTAAATGAAGATGAAATCAGTTAACGATGAAATCAGTGAACGATGAAATCAGTGAACGATGAAATCAGTTAAATGAAGATGAAATCAGTTAACGATGAAATCAGTTAACGATGAAATCAGTTAACGATGAAATCAGTTAAATGAAGATGAAATCAGTTAACGATGAAATCAGTTAACGATGAAATCAGTTAACGATGAAATCACTTAACGATGAAATCAGTTAAATGAAGATGAAATCAGTTAACGATGAAATCAGTTAAAGATGAAATCAGTTAACGATGGAATCAGTTAACGATGAAATCAGTTAACGATGAAATCAGTTAAATGAAGATGAAATCAGTTAACGATGAAATCAGTTAACGATGAAATCAGTTAAATGAAGATGAAATCAGTTAACGATGAAATCAGTTAACGATGAAATCAGTTAAATGAAGATGAAATCAGTTAACGATGAAATCAGTTAACGATGAAATGAGTTAACGATGAAATCAGTTAAAGATGAAATCAGTTAACGATGAAATCAGTTAAATGAAGATGAAATCAGTTAACGATGAAATCAGTTAACGATGAAATCAGTTAAATGAAGATGAAATCAGTTAACGATGAAATCAGTTAACGATGGAATCAGTTAACGATGAAATCAGTTAAATGAAGATGAAATCAGTTAACGATGAAATCAGTTAAATGAAGATGAAATCAGTTAACGATGAAATCAGTTAAAGATGAAATCAGTTAACGATGAAATCAGTTAACGATGAAATCAGTTAAATGAAGATGAAATCAGTTAACGATGAAATCAGTTAAAGATGAAATCAGTTAACGATGAAATCAGTTAACGATGAAATCATTTAAATGAAGATGAAATCAGTTAACGATGAAATCAGTTAACGATGAAATCAGTTAAATGAAGATGAAATCAGTTAACGATGAAATCAGTTAACGATGAAATCAGTTAAATGAAGATGAAATCAGTTAACGATGAAATCAGTTAACGATGAAATCAGTTAAATGAAGATGAAATCAGTTAACGATGAAATCAGTTAACGATGAAATGAGTTAACGATGAAATCAGTTAAAGATGAAATCAGTTAACGATGAAATCAGTTAAATGAAGATGAAATCAGTTAACGATGAAATCAGTTAACGATGAAATCAGTTAAATGAAGATGAAATCAGTTAACGATGAAATCAGTTAACGATGGAATCAGTTAACGATGAAATCAGTTAACGATGAAATCAGTTAAATGAAGATGAAATCAGTTAACGATGAAATCAGTTAACGATGAAATCAGTTAACGATGAAATCAATTAAATGAAGATGAAATCAGTTAACGATGAAATCAGTTAAATGAAGATGAAATCAGTTAACGATGAAATCAGTTAAATGAAGATGAAATCAGTTAACGATGAAATCAGTTAAATGAAGAATGAAAATGAAATCAGTTAAATGAAGATGAAATCAGTTAACGATGAAATCAGTTAACGATGAAATCAGTTAACGATGAAATCAGTTAAATGAAGATGAAATCAGTTAACGATGAAATCAGTTAACGATGAAATCAGTTAAATGAAGATGAAATCAGTTAACGATGGAATCAGTTAACGATGAAATCAGTTAAATGAAGATGAAATCAGTTAACGATGAAATCAGTTAACGATGAAATCAGTTAACGATGAAATCAATTAAATGAAGATGAAATCAGTTAACGATGAAATCAGTTAAATGAAGATGAAATCAGTTAACGATGAAATCAGTTAAAGATGAAATCAGTTAACGATGAAATCAGTTAACGATGAAATCAGTTAAATGAAGATGAAATCAGTTAACGATGAAATCAGTTAAATGAAGAATGAAAATGAAATCAGTTAAATGAAGATGAAATCAGTTAACGATGAAATCAGTTAACGATGAAATCAGTTAACGATGAAATCAGTTAAATGAAGATGAAATCAGTTAACGATGAAATCAGTTAAATGAAGATGAAATCAGTTAACGATGAAATCAGTTAACGATGGAATCAGTTAACGATGAAATCAGTTAACGATGAAATCAGTTAAATGAAGATGAAATCAGTTAACGATGAAATCAGTTAACGATGAAATCAGTTAAATGAAGATGAAATCAGTTAACGATGAAATCAGTTAAAGATGAAATCAGTTAACGATGAAATCAGTTAACGATGAAATCAGTTAAATGAAGATGAAATCAGTTAACGATGAAATCAGTTAACAATGAAATCAGTTAACGATGGAATCAGTTAAATGAAGATGAAATCAGTTAACGATGAAATCAGTTAACGATGAAATCAGTTAACGATGAAATCAGTTAAATGAAGATGAAATCAGTTAACGATGAAATCAGTTAAATGAAGATGAAATCAGTTAACGATGAAATCAGTTAAAGATGAAATCAGTTAACGATGAAATCAGTTAACGATGAAATCAGTTAAATGAAGATGAAATCAATTAACGATGAAATCAGTTAAAGATGAAATCAGTTAACGATGAAATCAGTTAAATGAAGATGAAATCAGTTAACGATGAAATCAGTTAACGATGAAATCAGTTAACGATGAAATCAGTTAAATGAAGATGAAATCAGTTAACGATGAAATCAGTTAACGATGAAATCAGTTAAATGAAGATGAAATCAGTTAACGATGAAATCAGTTAACGATGAAATCAATTAAATGAAGATGAAATCAGTTAACGATGAAATCAGTTAAATGAAGAATGAAAATGAAATCAGTTAAATGAAGATGAAATCAGTTAACGATGAAATCAGTTAACGATGAAATCAGTTAAATGTAGATGAAATCAGTTAACGATGAAATCAGTTAACGATGAAATCAGTTAAATGAAGATGAAATCAGTTAACGATGAAATCAGTTAACGATGGAATCAGTTAACGATGAAATCAGTTAAATGAAGATGAAATCAGTTAACGATGAAATCAGTTAACGATGAAATCAGTTAAATGAAGATGAAATCAGTTAACGATGAAATCAGTTAAAGATGAAATCAGTTAACGATGAAATCAGTTAACGATGAAATCAGTTAAATGAAGATGAAATCAGTTAACGATGAAATCAGTTAAAGATGAAATCAGTTAACGATGAAATCAGTTAACGATGAAATCAGTTAAATGAAGATGAAATCAGTTAACGATGAAATCAGTTAAAGATGAAATCAGTTAACGATGAAATCAGTTAACGATGAAATCATTTAAATGAAGATGAAATCAGTTAACGATGAAATCAGTTAACGATGAAATCAGTTAACGATGAAATCAGTTAAATGAAGATGAAATCAGTTAACGATGAAATCAGTTAACGATGAAATCAGTTAAATGAAGATGAAATCAGTTAACGATGAAATCAGTTAACGATGAAATCAGTTAACGATGAAATCAATTAAATGAAGATGAAATCAGTTAAAGATGAAATCAGTTAACGATGAAATCAGTTAAAGATGAAATCAGTTAACGATGGAATCAGTTAACGATGAAATCAGTTAACGATGAAATCAATTAAATGAAGATGAAATCAGTTAAATGAAGATGAAATCAGTTAACGATGGAATCAGTTAACGATGAAATCAGTTAACGATGAAATCAATTAAATGAAGATGAAATCAGTTAAAGATGAAATCAGTTAACGATGAAATCAGTTAAAGATGAAATCAGTTAACGATGGAATCAGTTAACGATGAAATCAGTTAAATGAAGATGAAATCAGTTAACGATGAAATCAGTTAACGATGAAATCAGTTAACGATGAAATCAATTAAATGAAGATGAAATCAATTAAATGAAGATGAAATCAGTTAACGATGGAATCAGTTAACGATGAAATCAGTTAACGATGAAATCAATTAAATGAAGATGAAATCAGTTAAAGATGAAATCAGTTAACGATGAAATCAGTTAAAGATGAAATCAGTTAACGATGGAATCAGTTAACGATGAAATCAGTTAACGATGAAATCAGTTAAATGAAGATGAAATCAGTTAACGATGAAATCAGTTAACGATGAAATCAGTTAAATGAAGACGAAATCAGTTAACGATGAAATCAGTTAAATGAAGACGAAATCAGTTAACGATGAAATCAGTTAAATGAAGATGAAATCAGTTAACGATGAAATCAGTTAAATGAAGATGAAATCAGTTAACGATGAAATCAGTTAACGATGAAATCAGTTAAATGAAGATGAAATCAGTTAACGATGAAATCAGTGAACGATGAAATCAGTGAACGATGAAATCAGTTAAATGAAGATGAAATCAGTTAACGATGAAATCAGTTAACGATGAAATCAGTTAACGATGAAATCAGTTAAATGAAGATGAAATCAGTTAACGATGAAATCAGTTAACGATGAAATCACTTAACGATGAAATCAGTTAAATGAAGATGAAATCAGTTAACGATGAAATCAGTTAAAGATGAAATCAGTTAACGATGGAATCAGTTAACGATGAAATCAGTTAACGATGAAATCAGTTAAATGAAGATGAAATCAGTTAACGATGAAATCAGTTAACGATGAAATCAGTTAAATGAAGATGAAATCAGTTAACGATGAAATGAGTTAACGATGAAATCAGTTAACGATGAAATCAGTTAAATGAAGATGAAATCAGTTAACGATGAAATCAGTTAACGATGAAATGAGTTAACGATGAAATCAGTTAAAGATGAAATCAGTTAACGATGAAATCAGTTAAATGAAGATGAAATCAGTTAACGATGAAATCAGTTAACGATGAAATCAGTTAAATGAAGATGAAATCAGTTAACGATGAAATCAGTTAACGATGGAATCAGTTAACGATGAAATCAGTTAACGATGAAATCAGTTAAATGAAGATGAAATCAGTTAACGATGAAATCAGTTAACGATGAAATCAGTTAACGATGAAATCAATTAAATGAAGATGAAATCAGTTAACGATGAAATCAGTTAAATGAAGATGAAATCAGTTAACGATGAAATCAGTTAAATGAAGATGAAATCAGTTAACGATGAAATCAGTTAAATGAAGAATGAAAATGAAATCAGTTAAATGAAGATGAAATCAGTTAACGATGAAATCAGTTAACGATGAAATCAGTTAACGATGAAATCAGTTAAATGAAGATGAAATCAGTTAACGATGAAATCAGTTAACGATGAAATCAGTTAAATGAAGATGAAATCAGTTAACGATGGAATCAGTTAACGATGAAATCAGTTAAATGAAGATGAAATCAGTTAACGATGAAATCAGTTAACGATGAAATCAGTTAACGATGAAATCAATTAAATGAAGATGAAATCAGTTAACGATGAAATCAGTTAAATGAAGATGAAATCAGTTAACGATGAAATCAGTTAAAGATGAAATCAGTTAACGATGAAATCAGTTAACGATGAAATCAGTTAAATGAAGATGAAATCAGTTAACGATGAAATCAGTTAAATGAAGAATGAAAATGAAATCAGTTAAATGAAGATGAAATCAGTTAACGATGAAATCAGTTAACGATGAAATCAGTTAAATGAAGATGAAATCAGTTAACGATGAAATCAGTTAAATGAAGATGAAATCAGTTAACGATGAAATCAGTTAACGATGGAATCAGTTAACGATGAAATCAGTTAACGATGAAATCAGTTAAATGAAGATGAAATCAGTTAACGATGAAATCAGTTAAATGAAGATGAAATCAGTTAACGATGAAATCAGTTAAAGATGAAATCAGTTAACGATGAAATCAGTTAACGATGAAATCAGTTAAATGAAGATGAAATCAGTTAACGATGAAATCAGTTAACAATGAAATCAGTTAACGATGGAATCAGTTAAATGAAGATGAAATCAGTTAACGATGAAATCAGTTAACGATGAAATCAGTTAACGATGAAATCAGTTAAATGAAGATGAAATCAGTTAACGATGAAATCAGTTAAATGAAGATGAAATCAGTTAACGATGAAATCAGTTAAAGATGAAATCAGTTAACGATGAAATCAGTTAACGATGAAATCAGTTAAATGAAGATGAAATCAATTAACGATGAAATCAGTTAAAGATGAAATCAGTTAACGATGAAATCAGTTAACGATGAAATCAGTTAAATGAAGATGAAATCAGTTAACGATGAAATCAGTTAACGATGAAATCAGTTAACGATGAAATCAGTTAAATGAAGATGAAATCAGTTAACGATGAAATCAGTTAACGATGAAATCAGTTAAATGAAGATGAAATCAGTTAACGATGAAATCAGTTAACGATGAAATCAGTTAACGATGAAATCAATTAAATGAAGATGAAATCAGTTAACGATGAAATCAGTTAAATGAAGAATGAAAATGAAATCAGTTAAATGAAGATGAAATCAGTTAACGATGAAATCAGTTAACGATGAAATCAGTTAAATGAAGATGAAATCAGTTAACGATGAAGTCAGTTAAATGAAGATGAAATCAGTTAACGATGAAATCAGTTAACGATGAAATCAGTTAACGATGGAATCAGTTAACGATGAAATCAGTTAACGATGAAATCAGTTAAATGAAGATGAAATCAGTTAAATGAAGATGAAATCAGTTAACGATGAAATCAGTTAACGATGAAATCAGTTAACGATGAAATCAGTTAAATGAAGATGAAATCAGTTAACGATGAAATCAGTTAAAGATGAAATCAGTTAACGATGAAATCAGTTAACGATGAAATCAGTTAAATGAAGATGAAATCAGTTAACGATGAAATCAGTTAAAGATGAAATCAGTTAACGATGAAATCAGTTAACGATGAAATCAGTTAAATGAAGATGAAATCAGTTAACGATGAAATCAGTTAAAGATGAAATCAGTTAACGATGAAATCAGTTAACGATGAAATCATTTAAATGAAGATGAAATCAGTTAACGATGAAATCAGTTAACGATGAAATCAGTTAAATGAAGATGAAATCAGTTAACGATGAAATCAGTTAACGATGAAATCAGTTAAATGAAGATGAAATCAGTTAACGATGAAATCAGTTAACGATGAAATCAGTTAACGATGAAATCAATTAAATGAAGATGAAATCAGTTAACGATGGAATCAGTTAACGATGAAATCAGTTAACGATGAAATCAGTTAAATGAAGATGAAATCAGTTAACGATGAAATCAGTTAACGATGAAATCAGTTAACGATGAAATCAGTTAACGATGAAATCAGTTAAATGAAGATGAAATCAGTTAACGATGAAATCAGTTAACGATGAAATCAGTTAAAGATGAAATCAGTTAACGATGAAATCAGTTAAATGAAGATGAAATCAGTTAACGATGAAATCAGTTAACGATGAAATCAGTTAAATGAAGATGAAATCAGTTAACGATGAAATCAGTTAACGATGGAATCAGTTAACGATGAAATCAGTTAACGATGAAATCAGTTAAATGAAGATGAAATCAGTTAACGATGAAATCAGTTAACGATGAAATCAGTTAACGATGAAATCAATTAAATGAAGATGAAATCAGTTAACGATGAAATCAGTTAAATGAAGATGAAATCAGTTAACGATGAAATCAGTTAAATGAAGAATGAAAATGAAATCAGTTAAATGAAGATGAAATCAGTTAACGATGAAATCAGTTAACGATGAAATCAGTTAACGATGAAATCAGTTAAATGAAGATGAAATCAGTTAACGATGAAATCAGTTAAATGAAGATGAAATCAGTTAACGATGAAATCAGTTAACGATGGAATCAGTTAACGATGAAATCAGTTAACGATGAAATCAGTTAAATGAAGATGAAATCAGTTAACGATGAAATCAGTTAACGATGAAATCAGTTAAATGAAGATGAAATCAGTTAACGATGAAATCAGTTAAAGATGAAATCAGTTAACGATGAAATCAGTTAACGATGAAATCAGTTAAATGAAGATGAAATCAGTTAACGATGAAATCAGTTAACGATGAAATCAGTTAACGATGGAATCAGTTAAATGAAGATGAAATCAGTTAACGATGAAATCAGTTAACGATGAAATCAGTTAACGATGAAATCAGTTAAATGAAGATGAAATCAGTTAACGATGAAATCAGTTAAATGAAGATGAAATCAGTTAACGATGAAATCAGTTAACGATGAAATCAGTTAACGATGAAATCAGTTAAATGAAGATGAAATCAGTTAACGATGAAATCAGTTAACGATGAAATCAGTTAACGATGAAATCAGTTAAATGAAGATGAAATCAGTTAACGATGAAATCAGTTAACGATGAAATCAGTTAAATGAAGATGAAATCAGTTAACGATGAAATCAGTTAACGATGAAATCAGTTAACGATGAAATCAATTAAATGAAGATGAAATCAGTTAACGATGAAATCAGTTAAATGAAGATGAAATCAGTTAACGATGAAATCAGTTAACGATGAAATCAGTTAAATGAAGATGAAATCAGTTAACGATGAAATCAGTTAAATGAAGAATGAAAATGAAATCAGTTAAATGAAGATGAAATCAGTTAACGATGAAATCAGTTAAATGAAGATGAAATCAGTTAACGATGAAATCAGTTAACGATGAAATCAGTTAACGATGGAATCAGTTAACGATGAAATCAGTTAACGATGAAATCAGTTAAATGAAGATGAAATCAGTTAACGATGAAATCAGTTAACAATGAAATCAGTTAAATGAAGATGAAATCAGTTAACGATGAAATCAGTTAACGATGAAATCAGTTAACGATGAAATCAGTTAAATGAAGATGAAATCAGTTAACGATGAAATCAGTTAAAGATGAAATCAGTTAACGATGGAATCAGTTAACGATGAAATCAGTTAACGATGAAATCAGTTAAATGAAGATGAAATCAGTTAACGATGAAATCAGTTAACGATGAAATCAGTTAAATGAAGATGAAATCAGTTAACGATGAAATCAGTTAAAGATGAAATCAGTTAACGATGAAATCAGTTAACGATGAAATCAGTTAAATGAAGATGAAATCAGTTAACGATGAAATCAGTTAAAGATGAAATCAGTTAACGATGAAATCAGTTAACGATGAAATCAGTTAAATGAAGATGAAATCAGTTAACGATGAAATCAGTTAACGATGGAATCAGTTAACGATGAAATCAGTTAACGATGAAATCAGTTAACGATGAAATCAATTAAATGAAGATGAAATCAGTTAACGATGAAATCAGTTAAATGAAGATGAAATCAGTTAACGATGAAATCAGTTAAAGATGAAATCAGTTAACGATGAAATCAGTTAACGATGAAATCAGTTAAATGAAGATGAAATCAGTTAACGATGAAATCAGTTAAATGAAGAATGAAAATGAAATCAGTTAAATGAAGATGAAATCAGTTAACGATGAAATCAGTTAACGATGAAATCAGTTAAATGAAGATGAAATCAGTTAACGATGAAATCAGTTAAATGAAGATGAAATCAGTTAACGATGAAATCAGTTAAATGAAGATGAAATCAGTTAACGATGAAATCAGTTAACGATGAAATCAGTTAAATGAAGATGAAATCAGTTAACGATGAAATCAGTTAAATGAAGATGAAATCAGTTAACGATGAAATCAGTTAACGATGAAATCAGTTAACGATGGAATCAGTTAACGATGAAATCAGTTAAATGAAGATGAAATCAGTTAACGATGAAATCAGTTAACGATGGAATCAGTTAAATGAAGATGAAATCAGTTAACGATGAAATCAGTTAACGATGAAATCAGTTAAATGAAGATGAAATCAGTTAACGATGAAATCAGTTAAATGAAGAATGAAAATGAAATCAGTTAAATGAAGATGAAATCAGTTAACGATGAAATCAGTTAAATGAAGATGAAATCAGTTAACGATGAAATCAGTTAAAGATGAAATCAGTTAACGATGAAATCAGTTAACGATGAAATCAGTTAACGATGGAATCAGTTAAATGAAGATGAAATCAGTTAACGATGAAATCAGTTAACGATGAAATCAGTTAAATGAAGATGAAATCAGTTAACGATGAAATCAGTTAAATGAAGATGAAATCAGTTAACGATGAAATCAGTTAACGATGAAATCAGTTAAATGAAGATGAAATCAGTTAACGATGAAATCAGTTAACGATGAAATCAATTAAATGAAGATGAAATCAGTTAACGATGAAATCAGTTAAAAGAAGATGAAATCAGTTAACGATGAAATCAGTTAACGATGAAATCAGTTAAATGAAGATGAAATCAGTTAACGATGAAATCAGTTAAATGAAGAATGAAAATGAAATCAGTTAAATGAAGATGAAATCAGTTAACGATGAAATCAGTTAACGATGAAATCAGTTAAATGAAGATGAAATCAGTTAACGATGAAATCAGTTAAAGATGAAATCAGTTAACGATGAAATCAGTTAACGATGAAATCAGTTAACGATGGAATCAGTTAAATGAAGATGAAATCAGTTAACGATGAAATCAGTTAACGATGAAATCAGTTAAATGAAGATGAAATCAGTTTACGATGAAATCAGTTAAATGAAGATGAAATCAGTTAACGATGAAATCAGTTAACGATGAAATCAGTTAAATGAAGATGAAATCAGTTAACGATGAAATCAGTTAACGATGAAATCAATTAAATGAAGATGAAATCAGTTAACGATGAAATCAGTTAAAAGAAGATGAAATCAGTTAACGATGAAATCAGTTAACGATGAAATCAGTTAAATGAAGATGAAATCAGTTAACGATGAAATCAGTTAAATGAAGAATGAAAATGAAATCAGTTAAATGAAGATGAAATCAGTTAACGATGAAATCAGTTAAATGAAGATGAAATCAGTTAACGATGAAATCAGTTAACGATGAAATCAGTTAACGATGGAATCAGTTAACGATGAAATCAGTTAACGATGAAATCAGTTAAATGAAGATGAAATCAGTTAACGATGAAATCAGTTAACAATGAAATCAGTTAAATGAAGATGAAATCAGTTAACGATGAAATCACTTAACGATGAAATCAGTTAAATGAAGATGAAATCAGTTAACGATGAAATCAGTTAAAGATGAAATCAGTTAACGATGGAATCAGTTAACGATGAAATCAGTTAACGATGAAATCAGTTAAATGAAGATGAAATCAGTTAACGATGAAATCAGTTAACGATGAAATCAGTTAAATGAAGATGAAATCAGTTAACGATGAAATCAGTTAACGATGAAATCAGTTAAATGAAGATGAAATCAGTTAACGATGAAATCAGTTAAATGAAGAATGAAAATGAAATCAGTTAAATGAAGATGAAATCAGTTAACGATGAAATCAGTTAACGATGAAATCAGTTAAATGAAGATGAAATCAGTTAACGATGAAATCAGTTAACGATGGAATCAGTTAACGATGAAATCAGTTAACGATGAAATCAGTTAAATGAAGATGAAATCAGTTAACGATGAAATCAGTTAACGATGAAATCAGTTAAATGAAGATGAAATCAGTTAACGATGAAATCAGTTAAAGATGAAATCAGTTAACGATGAAATCAGTTAACGATGAAATCAGTTAAATGAAGATGAAATCAGTTAACGATGAAATCAGTTAACGATGAAATCAGTTAACGATGAAATCAGTTAAATGAAGATGAAATCAGTTAACGATGAAATCAGTTAACGATGAAATCAGTTAACGATGAAATCAGTTAACGATGAAATCAGTTAAATGAAGATGAAATCAGTTAACGATGAAATCAGTTAAAGATGAAATCAGTTAACGATGAAATCAGTTAACGATGAAATCAGTTAAATGAAGATGAAATCAGTTAACGATGAAATCAGTTAACGATGAAATCAGTTAACGATGAAATCAGTTAAATGAAGATGAAATCAGTTAACGATGAAATCAGTTAACGATGAAATCAGTTAAATGAAGATGAAATCAGTTAACGATGAAATCAGTTAACGATGAAATCAGTTAACGATGAAATCAATTAAATGAAGATGAAATCAGTTAACGATGAAATCAGTTAAATGAAGAATGAAAATGAAATCAGTTAAATGAAGATGAAATCAGTTAACGATGAAATCAGTTAACGATGAAATCAGTTAACGATGAAATCAGTTAAATGAAGATGAAATCAGTTAACGATGAAATCAGTTAACGATGAAATCAGTTAACGATGAAATCAGTTAACGATGAAATCAGTTAAATGAAGATGAAATCAGTTAACGATGAAATCAGTTAACGATGAAATCAGTTAACGATGAAATCAGTTAAATGAAGATGAAATCAGTTAACGATGAAATCAGTTAAAGATGAAATCAGTTAACGATGAAATCAGTTAACGATGAAATCAGTTAAATGAAGATGAAATCAGTTAACGATGAAATCAGTTAACGATGAAATCAGTTAACGATGGAATCAGTTAAATGAAGATGAAATCAGTTAACGATGAAATCAGTTAACGATGAAATCAGTTAAATGAAGATGAAATCAGTTAACGATGAAATCAGTTAAATGAAGATGAAATCAGTTAACGATGAAATCAGTTAAAGATGAAATCAGTTAACGATGAAATCAGTTAACGATGAAATCAGTTAAATGAAGATGAAATCAGTTAACGATGAAATCAGTTAACGATGAAATCAGTTAACGATGAAATCAGTTAACGATGAAATCAGTTAAATGAAGATGAAATCAGTTAACGATGAAATCAGTTAAAGATGAAATCAGTTAACGATGAAATCAGTTAACGATGAAATCCGTTAAATGAAGATGAAATCAGTTAACGATGAAATCAGTTAACGATGAAATCAGTTAACGATGAAATCAGTTAAATGAAGATGAAATCAGTTAACGATGAAATCAGTTAACGATGAAATCAGTTAAATGAAGATGAAATCAGTTAACGATGAAATCAGTTAACGATGAAATCAGTTAACGATGAAATCAATTAAATGAAGATGAAATCAGTTAACGATGAAATCAGTTAAATGAAGAATGAAAATGAAATCAGTTAAATGAAGATGAAATCAGTTAACGATGAAATCAGTTAACGATGAAATCAGTTAACGATGAAATCAGTTAAATGAAGATGAAATCAGTTAACGATGAAATCAGTTAACGATGAAATCAGTTAACGATGAAATCAGTTAACGATGAAATCAGTTAAATGAAGATGAAATCAGTTAACGATGAAATCAGTTAACGATGAAATCAGTTAACGATGAAATCAGTTAAATGAAGATGAAATCAGTTAACGATGAAATCAGTTAAAGATGAAATCAGTTAACGATGAAATCAGTTAACGATGAAATCAGTTAAATGAAGATGAAATCAGTTAACGATGAAATCAGTTAACGATGAAATCAGTTAACGATGGAATCAGTTAAATGAAGATGAAATCAGTTAACGATGAAATCAGTTAACGATGAAATCAGTTAAATGAAGATGAAATCAGTTAACGATGAAATCAGTTAAATGAAGATGAAATCAGTTAACGATGAAATCAGTTAAAGATGAAATCAGTTAACGATGAAATCAGTTAACGATGAAATCAGTTAAATGAAGATGAAATCAGTTAACGATGAAATCAGTTAAATGAAGATGAAATCAGTTAACGATGAAATCAGTTAAAGATGAAATCAGTTAACGATGAAATCAGTTAACGATGAAATCATTTAAATGAAGATGAAATCAGTTAACGATGAAATCAGTTAACGATGAAATCAGTTAACGATGAAATCAGTTAAATGAAGATGAAATCAGTTAACGATGAAATCAGTTAAATGAAGATGAAATCAGTTAACGATGAAATCAGTTAACGATGAAATCAGTTAACGATGAAATCAGTTAAATGAAGATGAAATCAGTTAACGATGAAATCAGTTAAATGAAGATGAAATCAGTTAACGATGAAATCAGTTAACGATGGAATCAGTTAACGATGAAATCAGTTAACGATGAAATCAGTTAAATGAAGATGAAATCAGTTAACGATGAAATCAGTTAACGATGAAATCAGTTAAATGAAGATGAAATCAGTTAACGATGAAATCAGTTAAAGATGAAATCAGTTAACGATGAAATCAGTTAACGATGAAATCAGTTAAATGAAGATGAAATCAGTTAACGATGAAATCAGTTAACGATGAAATCAGTTAACGATGGAATCAGTTAAATGAAGATGAAATCAGTTAACGATGAAATCAGTTAACGATGAAATCAGTTAACGATGAAATCAGTTAAATGAAGATGAAATCAGTTAACGATGAAATCAGTTAAATGAAGATGAAATCAGTTAACGATGAAATCAGTTAACGATGAAATCAGTTAACGATGAAATCAGTTAAATGAAGATGAAATCAGTTAACGATGAAATCAGTTAACGATGAAATCAGTTAACGATGAAATCAGTTAAATGAAGATGAAATCAGTTAACGATGAAATCAGTTAACGATGAAATCAGTTAAATGAAGATGAAATCAGTTAACGATGAAATCAGTTAACGATGAAATCAGTTAACGATGAAATCAATTAAATGAAGATGAAATCAGTTAACGATGAAATCAGTTAAATGAAGATGAAATCAGTTAACGATGAAATCAGTTAACGATGAAATCAGTTAAATGAAGATGAAATCAGTTAACGATGAAATCAGTTAAATGAAGAATGAAAATGAAATCAGTTAAATGAAGATGAAATCAGTTAACGATGAAATCAGTTAAATGAAGATGAAATCAGTTAACGATGAAATCAGTTAACGATGAAATCAGTTAACGATGGAATCAGTTAACGATGAAATCAGTTAACGATGAAATCAGTTAAATGAAGATGAAATCAGTTAACGATGAAATCAGTTAACAATGAAATCAGTTAAATGAAGATGAAATCAGTTAACGATGAAATCAGTTAACGATGAAATCAGTTAACGATGAAATCAGTTAAATGAAGATGAAATCAGTTAACGATGAAATCAGTTAAAGATGAAATCAGTTAACGATGGAATCAGTTAACGATGAAATCAGTTAACGATGAAATCAGTTAAATGAAGATGAAATCAGTTAACGATGAAATCAGTTAACGATGAAATCAGTTAAATGAAGATGAAATCAGTTAACGATGAAATCAGTTAAAGATGAAATCAGTTAACGATGAAATCAGTTAACGATGAAATCAGTTAAATGAAGATGAAATCAGTTAACGATGAAATCAGTTAAAGATGAAATCAGTTAACGATGAAATCAGTTAACGATGAAATCAGTTAAATGAAGATGAAATCAGTTAACGATGAAATCAGTTAACGATGGAATCAGTTAACGATGAAATCAGTTAACGATGAAATCAGTTAACGATGAAATCAATTAAATGAAGATGAAATCAGTTAACGATGAAATCAGTTAAATGAAGATGAAATCAGTTAACGATGAAATCAGTTAAAGATGAAATCAGTTAACGATGAAATCAGTTAACGATGAAATCAGTTAAATGAAGATGAAATCAGTTAACGATGAAATCAGTTAAATGAAGAATGAAAATGAAATCAGTTAAATGAAGATGAAATCAGTTAACGATGAAATCAGTTAACGATGAAATCAGTTAAATGAAGATGAAATCAGTTAACGATGAAATCAGTTAAATGAAGATGAAATCAGTTAACGATGAAATCAGTTAAATGAAGATGAAATCAGTTAACGATGAAATCAGTTAACGATGAAATCAGTTAAATGAAGATGAAATCAGTTAACGATGAAATCAGTTAAATGAAGATGAAATCAGTTAACGATGAAATCAGTTAACGATGAAATCAGTTAACGATGGAATCAGTTAACGATGAAATCAGTTAAATGAAGATGAAATCAGTTAACGATGAAATCAGTTAACGATGGAATCAGTTAAATGAAGATGAAATCAGTTAACGATGAAATCAGTTAACGATGAAATCAGTTAAATGAAGATGAAATCAGTTAACGATGAAATCAGTTAAATGAAGAATGAAAATGAAATCAGTTAAATGAAGATGAAATCAGTTAACGATGAAATCAGTTAAATGAAGATGAAATCAGTTAACGATGAAATCAGTTAAAGATGAAATCAGTTAACGATGAAATCAGTTAACGATGAAATCAGTTAACGATGGAATCAGTTAAATGAAGATGAAATCAGTTAACGATGAAATCAGTTAACGATGAAATCAGTTAAATGAAGATGAAATCAGTTAACGATGAAATCAGTTAAATGAAGATGAAATCAGTTAACGATGAAATCAGTTAACGATGAAATCAGTTAAATGAAGATGAAATCAGTTAACGATGAAATCAGTTAACGATGAAATCAATTAAATGAAGATGAAATCAGTTAACGATGAAATCAGTTAAAAGAAGATGAAATCAGTTAACGATGAAATCAGTTAACGATGAAATCAGTTAAATGAAGATGAAATCAGTTAACGATGAAATCAGTTAAATGAAGAATGAAAATGAAATCAGTTAAATGAAGATGAAATCAGTTAACGATGAAATCAGTTAACGATGAAATCAGTTAAATGAAGATGAAATCAGTTAACGATGAAATCAGTTAAAGATGAAATCAGTTAACGATGAAATCAGTTAACGATGAAATCAGTTAACGATGGAATCAGTTAAATGAAGATGAAATCAGTTAACGATGAAATCAGTTAACGATGAAATCAGTTAAATGAAGATGAAATCAGTTTACGATGAAATCAGTTAAATGAAGATGAAATCAGTTAACGATGAAATCAGTTAACGATGAAATCAGTTAAATGAAGATGAAATCAGTTAACGATGAAATCAGTTAACGATGAAATCAATTAAATGAAGATGAAATCAGTTAACGATGAAATCAGTTAAAAGAAGATGAAATCAGTTAACGATGAAATCAGTTAACGATGAAATCAGTTAAATGAAGATGAAATCAGTTAACGATGAAATCAGTTAAATGAAGAATGAAAATGAAATCAGTTAAATGAAGATGAAATCAGTTAACGATGAAATCAGTTAAATGAAGATGAAATCAGTTAACGATGAAATCAGTTAACGATGAAATCAGTTAACGATGGAATCAGTTAACGATGAAATCAGTTAACGATGAAATCAGTTAAATGAAGATGAAATCAGTTAACGATGAAATCAGTTAACAATGAAATCAGTTAAATGAAGATGAAATCAGTTAACGATGAAATCACTTAACGATGAAATCAGTTAAATGAAGATGAAATCAGTTAACGATGAAATCAGTTAAAGATGAAATCAGTTAACGATGGAATCAGTTAACGATGAAATCAGTTAACGATGAAATCAGTTAAATGAAGATGAAATCAGTTAACGATGAAATCAGTTAACGATGAAATCAGTTAAATGAAGATGAAATCAGTTAACGATGAAATCAGTTAACGATGAAATCAGTTAAATGAAGATGAAATCAGTTAACGATGAAATCAGTTAAATGAAGAATGAAAATGAAATCAGTTAAATGAAGATGAAATCAGTTAACGATGAAATCAGTTAACGATGAAATCAGTTAAATGAAGATGAAATCAGTTAACGATGAAATCAGTTAACGATGGAATCAGTTAACGATGAAATCAGTTAACGATGAAATCAGTTAAATGAAGATGAAATCAGTTAACGATGAAATCAGTTAACGATGAAATCAGTTAAATGAAGATGAAATCAGTTAACGATGAAATCAGTTAAAGATGAAATCAGTTAACGATGAAATCAGTTAACGATGAAATCAGTTAAATGAAGATGAAATCAGTTAACGATGAAATCAGTTAACGATGAAATCAGTTAACGATGAAATCAGTTAAATGAAGATGAAATCAGTTAACGATGAAATCAGTTAACGATGAAATCAGTTAACGATGAAATCAGTTAACGATGAAATCAGTTAAATGAAGATGAAATCAGTTAACGATGAAATCAGTTAAAGATGAAATCAGTTAACGATGAAATCAGTTAACGATGAAATCAGTTAAATGAAGATGAAATCAGTTAACGATGAAATCAGTTAACGATGAAATCAGTTAACGATGAAATCAGTTAAATGAAGATGAAATCAGTTAACGATGAAATCAGTTAACGATGAAATCAGTTAAATGAAGATGAAATCAGTTAACGATGAAATCAGTTAACGATGAAATCAGTTAACGATGAAATCAATTAAATGAAGATGAAATCAGTTAACGATGAAATCAGTTAAATGAAGAATGAAAATGAAATCAGTTAAATGAAGATGAAATCAGTTAACGATGAAATCAGTTAACGATGAAATCAGTTAACGATGAAATCAGTTAAATGAAGATGAAATCAGTTAACGATGAAATCAGTTAACGATGAAATCAGTTAACGATGAAATCAGTTAACGATGAAATCAGTTAAATGAAGATGAAATCAGTTAACGATGAAATCAGTTAACGATGAAATCAGTTAACGATGAAATCAGTTAAATGAAGATGAAATCAGTTAACGATGAAATCAGTTAAAGATGAAATCAGTTAACGATGAAATCAGTTAACGATGAAATCAGTTAAATGAAGATGAAATCAGTTAACGATGAAATCAGTTAACGATGAAATCAGTTAACGATGGAATCAGTTAAATGAAGATGAAATCAGTTAACGATGAAATCAGTTAACGATGAAATCAGTTAAATGAAGATGAAATCAGTTAACGATGAAATCAGTTAAATGAAGATGAAATCAGTTAACGATGAAATCAGTTAAAGATGAAATCAGTTAACGATGAAATCAGTTAACGATGAAATCAGTTAAATGAAGATGAAATCAGTTAACGATGAAATCAGTTAACGATGAAATCAGTTAACGATGAAATCAGTTAACGATGAAATCAGTTAAATGAAGATGAAATCAGTTAACGATGAAATCAGTTAAAGATGAAATCAGTTAACGATGAAATCAGTTAACGATGAAATCCGTTAAATGAAGATGAAATCAGTTAACGATGAAATCAGTTAACGATGAAATCAGTTAACGATGAAATCAGTTAAATGAAGATGAAATCAGTTAACGATGAAATCAGTTAACGATGAAATCAGTTAAATGAAGATGAAATCAGTTAACGATGAAATCAGTTAACGATGAAATCAGTTAACGATGAAATCAATTAAATGAAGATGAAATCAGTTAACGATGAAATCAGTTAAATGAAGAATGAAAATGAAATCAGTTAAATGAAGATGAAATCAGTTAACGATGAAATCAGTTAACGATGAAATCAGTTAACGATGAAATCAGTTAAATGAAGATGAAATCAGTTAACGATGAAATCAGTTAACGATGAAATCAGTTAACGATGAAATCAGTTAACGATGAAATCAGTTAAATGAAGATGAAATCAGTTAACGATGAAATCAGTTAACGATGAAATCAGTTAACGATGAAATCAGTTAAATGAAGATGAAATCAGTTAACGATGAAATCAGTTAAAGATGAAATCAGTTAACGATGAAATCAGTTAACGATGAAATCAGTTAAATGAAGATGAAATCAGTTAACGATGAAATCAGTTAACGATGAAATCAGTTAACGATGGAATCAGTTAAATGAAGATGAAATCAGTTAACGATGAAATCAGTTAACGATGAAATCAGTTAAATGAAGATGAAATCAGTTAACGATGAAATCAGTTAAATGAAGATGAAATCAGTTAACGATGAAATCAGTTAAAGATGAAATCAGTTAACGATGAAATCAGTTAACGATGAAATCAGTTAAATGAAGATGAAATCAGTTAACGATGAAATCAGTTAAATGAAGATGAAATCAGTTAACGATGAAATCAGTTAAAGATGAAATCAGTTAACGATGAAATCAGTTAACGATGAAATCATTTAAATGAAGATGAAATCAGTTAACGATGAAATCAGTTAACGATGAAATCAGTTAACGATGAAATCAGTTAAATGAAGATGAAATCAGTTAACGATGAAATCAGTTAAATGAAGATGAAATCAGTTAACGATGAAATCAGTTAAAGATGAAATCAGTTAACGATGAAATCAGTTAACGATGAAATCAGTTAAATGAAGATGAAATCAGTTAACGATGAAATCAGTTAAAGATGAAATCAGTTAACGATGAAATCAGTTAACGATGAAATCAGTTAAATGAAGATGAAATCAGTTAACGATGAAATCAGTTAACGATGAAATCAGTTAAATGAAGATGAAATCAGTTAACGATGAAATCAGTTAACGATGAAATCAGTTAAATGAAGATGAAATCAGTTAACGATGAAATCAGTTAACGATGAAATCAGTTAACGATGAAATCAATTAAATGAAGATGAAATCAGTTAACGATGAAATCAGTTAAATGAAGAATGAAAATGAAATCAGTTAAATGAAGATGAAATCAGTTAACGATGAAATCAGTTAACGATGAAATCAGTTAACGATGAAATCAGTTAAATGAAGATGAAATCAGTTAACGATGAAATCAGTTAAATGAAGATGAAATCAGTTAACGATGAAATCAGTTAACGATGGAATCAGTTAACGATGAAATCAGTTAACGATGAAATCAGTTAAATGAAGATGAAATCAGTTAACGATGAAATCAGTTAACGATGAAATCAGTTAAATGAAGATGAAATCAGTTAACGATGAAATCAGTTAAAGATGAAATCAGTTAACGATGAAATCAGTTAAATGAAGATGAAATCAGTTAACGATGAAATCAGTTAACGATGAAATCAGTTAACGATGGAATCAGTTAAATGAAGATGAAATCAGTTAACGATGAAATCAGTTAACGATGAAATCAGTTAACGATGAAATCAGTTAAATGAAGATGAAATCAGTTAACGATGAAATCAGTTAAATGAAGATGAAATCAGTTAACGATGAAATCAGTTAAAGATGAAATCAGTTAAATGAAGATGAAATCAGTTAACGATGAAATCAGTTAACGATGAAATCAGTTAAATGAAGATGAAATCAGTTAACGATGAAATCAGTTAAAGATGAAATCAGTTAACGATGAAATCAGTTAACGATGAAATCATTTAAATGAAGATGAAATCAGTTAACGATGAAATCAGTTAACGATGAAATCAGTTAACGATGAAATCAGTTAAATGAAGATGAAATCAGTTAACGATGAAATCAGTTAAAGATGAAATCAGTTAACGATGAAATCAGTTAACGATGAAATCAGTTAAATGAAGATGAAATCAGTTAACGATGAAATCAGTTAACGATGAAATCAGTTAACGATGAAATCAGTTAACGATGAAATCAGTTAAATGAAGATGAAATCAGTTAACGATGAAATCAGTTAACGATGGAATCAGTTAACGATGAAATCAGTTAAATGAAGATGAAATCAGTTAACGATGAAATCAGTTAAATGAAGAATGAAAATGAAATCAGTTAAATGAAGATGAAATCAGTTAACGATGAAATCAGTTAAATGAAGATGAAATCAGTTAACGATGAAATCAGTTAAAGATGAAATCAGTTAACGATGAAATCAGTTAACGATGAAATCAGTTAACGATGGAATCAGTTAAATGAAGATGAAATCAGTTAACGATGAAATCAGTTAACGATGAAATCAGTTAAATGAAGATGAAATCAGTTAACGATGAAATCAGTTAAATGAAGATGAAATCAGTTAACGATGAAATCAGTTAACGATGAAATCAGTTAAATGAAGATGAAATCAGTTAACGATGAAATCAGTTAAAGATGAAATCAGTTAACGATGGAATCAGTTAACGATGAAATCAGTTAACGATGAAATCAGTTAACGATGGAATCAGTTAAATGAAGATGAAATCAGTTAACGATGAAATCAGTTAACGATGAAATCAGTTAACGATGAAATCAGTTAAATGAAGATGAAATCAGTTAACGATGAAATCAGTTAAATGAAGATGAAATCAGTTAACGATGAAATCAGTTAAAGATGAAATCAGTTAAATGAAGATGAAATCAGTTAACGATGAAATCAGTTAACGATGAAATCAGTTAAATGAAGATGAAATCAGTTAACGATGAAATCAGTTAAAGATGAAATCAGTTAACGATGAAATCAGTTAACGATGAAATCATTTAAATGAAGATGAAATCAGTTAACGATGAAATCAGTTAACGATGAAATCAGTTAACGATGAAATCAGTTAAATGAAGATGAAATCAGTTAACGATGAAATCAGTTAAAGATGAAATCAGTTAACGATGAAATCAGTTAACGATGAAATCAGTTAAATGAAGATGAAATCAGTTAACGATGAAATCAGTTAACGATGAAATCAGTTAACGATGAAATCAGTTAACGATGAAATCAGTTAAATGAAGATGAAATCAGTTAACGATGAAATCAGTTAACGATGAAATCAGTTAACGATGGAATCAGTTAACGATGAAATCAGTTAAATGAAGATGAAATCAGTTAACGATGAAATCAGTTAAATGAAGAATGAAAATGAAATCAGTTAAATGAAGATGAAATCAGTTAACGATGAAATCAGTTAAATGAAGATGAAATCAGTTAACGATGAAATCAGTTAAAGATGAAATCAGTTAACGATGAAATCAGTTAACGATGAAATCAGTTAACGATGGAATCAGTTAAATGAAGATGAAATCAGTTAACGATGAAATCAGTTAACGATGAAATCAGTTAAATGAAGATGAAATCAGTTAACGATGAAATCAGTTAAATGAAGATGAAATCAGTTAACGATGAAATCAGTTAACGATGAAATCAGTTAAATGAAGATGAAATCAGTTAACGATGAAATCAGTTAAAGATGAAATCAGTTAACGATGGAATCAGTTAACGATGAAATCAGTTAACGATGAAATCAGTTAAATGAAGATGAAATCAGTTAACGATGAAATCAGTTAACGATAAAATCAGTTAAAGATGAAATCAGTTAACGATGAAATCAGTTAAAAATGAAATCAGTTAACGATGAAATCAGTTAACGATGGAATCAGTTAAATGAAGATGAAATCAGTTAAATGAAGATGAAATCAGTTAACGATGAAATCAGTTAACGATGAAATCAGTTAACGATGAAATCAGTTAACGATGAAATCAGTTAAATGAAGATGAAATCAGTTAACGATGAAATCAGTTAAATGAAGATGAAATCAGTTAACGATGAAATCAGTTAACGATGAAATCAGTTAACGATGAAATCAGTTAAATGAAGAATGAAAATGAAATCAGTTAACGATGAGATCAGTTAAAGATGAAATCAGTTAAATGAAGATGAAATCAGTTAACGATGAAATCAGTTAAATGAAGATGAAATCAGTTAACGATGGAATGAGTTAACGATGAAATCAGTTAACGATGAAATCAGTTAAATGAAGATGAAATCAGTTAAATGAAGATGAAATCAGTTAACGATGAAATCAGTTAACGATGGAATCAGTTAAATGAAGATGAAATCAGTTAACGATGAAATCAGTTAACGATGAAATCAGTTAAATGAAGATGAAATCAGTTAAATGAAGATGAAATCAGTTAACGATGAAATCAGTTAACGATGAAATCAGTTAACGATGAAATCAGTTCAATGAAGATGAAATCAGTTAACGATGAAATCAGTTAACGATAAAATCAGTTAAAGATGAAATCAGTTAACGATGAAATCAGTTAAAGATGAAATCAGTTAACGATGAAATCAGTTAACGATGGAATCAGTTAAATGAAGATGAAATCAGTTAACGATGAAATCAGTTAAATGAAGATGAAATCAGTTAACGATGAAATCAGTTAACGATGAAATCAGTTAACGATGAAATCAGTTAAATGGAGATGAAATCAGTTAACGATGAAATCAGTTAAAGATGAAATCAGTTAACGATGAAATCAGTTAACGATGGAATCAGTTAAATGAAGATGAAATCAGTTAACGATGAAATCAGTTAACGATGAAATCAGTTAAATGAAGATGAAATCAGTTAAATGAAGATGAAATCAGTTAACGATGAAATCAGTTAACGATGAAATCAGTTAAATGGAGATGAAATCAGTTAACGATGAAATCAGTTAAAGATGAAATCAGTTAACGATGGAATCAGTTAACGATGAAATCAGTTAACGATGAAATCAGTTAAATGAAGATGAAATCAGTTAACGATGGAATCAGTTAAATGAAGATGAAATCAGGTAACGATGAAATCAGTTAACGATGAAATCAGTTAATGATGAAATCAGTTAAATGAAGATGAAATCAGTTAACGATGAAATCAGTTAAAGATGAAATCAGTTAACGATGAAATCAGTTAAATGAAGAATGAAAATGAAATCAGTTAAATGAAGATGAAATCAGTTAACGATGAAATCAGTTAACGATGGAATCAGTTAAATGAAGATGAAATCAGTTAACGATGAAATCAGTTAAAGATGAAATCAGTTACAGATGAAATCAGTTACATGAAGATTAAATCAGTTAACGATGAAATCAGTTAAAGATGAAATCAGTTAACGATGAAATCAGTTAAATGAAGAATGAAAATGAAATCAGTCAACGATGAAATCAGTTAACGATGAAATCAGTTAAATGAAGATGAAATCAGTTAACGATGAAATCAGTTAAAGATGAAATCAGTTAACGATGAAATCAGTTAACGATGAAATCAGTTAAATGAAGATGAAATCAGTTAACGATGAAATCAGTTAACGATGGAATCAGTTAAATGAAGATGAAATCAGTTAACGATGAAATCAGTTAACGATGAAATCAGTTAAATGAAGATGAAATCAGTTAACGATGAAATCATTTAACGATGAAATCAGTTAACGATGAAATCAGTTAAATGAAGATGAAATCAGTTAACGATGAAATCAGTTAAAGATGAAATCAGTTAACGATGAAATCAGTTAAATGAAGATGAAATCAGTTAACGATGAAATCAGTTAACGATGAAATCAGTTAACGATGAAATCAGTTAAATGAAGATGAAATCAGTTAACGATGAAATCAGTTAAAGATGAAATCAGTTAACGATGGAATCAGTTAACGATGAAATCAGTTAAATGAAGATGAAATCAGTTAAATGAAGATGAAATCAGTTAACGATGAAATCAGTTAAAGATGAAATCAGTTAACGATGAAATCAGTTAACGATGGAATCAGTTAACGATGAAATCAGTTAACGATGGAATCAGTTAAATGAAGATGAAATCAGTTAACGATGAAATCAGTTAAATGAAGATGAAATCAGTTAACGATGAAATTAGTTAACGATGGAATCAGTTAAATGAAGATGAAATCAGTTAACGATGAAATCAGTTAAAGATGAAATCAGTTAACGATGAAATCAGTTAACGATGAAATCAGTTAAATGAAGATGAAATCAGTTAACGATGAAATCAGTTAAATGAAGATGAAATCAGTTAACGATGAAATCAGTTAACGATGAAATCAATTAAATGAAGATGAAATCAGTTAACGATGAAATCAGTTAAAAGAAGATGAAATCAGTTAACGATGAAATCAGTTAACGATGAAATCAGTTAAATGAAGATGAAATCAGTTAACGATGAAATCAGTTAACGATGGAATCAGTTAAATGAAGATGAAATCAGTTAACGATGAAATCAGTTAACGATGAAATCAGTTAACGATGGAATCAGTTAACGATGGAATCAGTTAAATGAAGATGAAATCAGTTAACGATGAAATCAGTTAACGATGAAATCAGTTAACGATGGAATCAGTTAAATGAAGATGAAATCAGTTAGCGATGAAATCAGTTAACGATGAAATCAGTTAACGATGAAATCAGTTAAATGAAGATGAAATCAGTTAACGATGAAATCAGTTAAATGAAGATGAAATCAGTTAACGATGAAATCAGTTAACGATGAAATCAGTTAAATGAAGATGAAATCAGTTAACGATGAAATCAGTTAAAGATGAAATCAGTTAACGATGGAATCAGTTAACGATGAAATCAGTTAAATGAAGATGAAATCAGTTAACGATGAAATCAGTTAACGATAAAATCAGTTAAAGATGAAATCAGTTAACGATGAAATCAGTTAAAAATGAAATCAGTTAACGATGAAATCAGTTAACGATGGAATCAGTTAAATGAAGATGAAATCAGTTAAATGAAGATGAAATCAGTTAACGATGAAATCAGTTAACGATAAAATCAGTTAACGATGAAATCAGTTAACGATGAAATCAGTTAACGATGAAATCAGTTAAATGAAGATGAAATCAGTTAACGATGAAATCAGTTAACGATGAAATCAGTTAACGATGAAATCAGTTAAATGAAGAATGAAAATGAAATCAGTTAACGATGAGATCAGTTAAAGATGAAATCAGTTAACGATGAAATCAGTTAACGATGAAATCAGTTAAATGAAGATGAAATCAGTTAACGATGAAATCAGTTAAATGAAGATGAAATCAGTTAACGATGGAATCAGTTAACGATGAAATCAGTTAACGATGAAATCAGTTAAATGAAGATGAAATCAGTTAAATGAAGATGAAATCAGTTAACGATGAAATCAGTTAACGATGGAATCAGTTAAATGAAGATGAAATCAGTTAACGATGAAATCAGTTAACGATGAAATCAGTTAACGATGAAATCAGTTAAATGAAGATGAAATCAGTTAAATGAAGATGAAATCAGTTAACGATGAAATCAGTTAACGATGAAATCAGTTAACGATGAAATCAGTTCAATGAAGATGAAATCAGTTAACGATGAAATCAGTTAACGATAAAATCAGTTAAAGATGAAATCAGTTAACGATGAAATCAGTTAAAGATGAAATCAGTTAACGATGAAATCAGTTAACGATGGAATCAGTTAAATGAAGATGAAATCAGTTAACGATGAAATCAGTTAACGATGAAATCAGTTAACGATGAAATCAGTTAAATGAAGATGAAATCAGTTAACGATGAAATCAGTTAACGATGAAATCAGTTAAATGGAGATGAAATCAGTTAACGATGAAATCAGTTAACGATGAAATCAGTTAAAGATGAAATCAGTTAACGATGAAATCAGTTAACGATGGAATCAGTTAAATGAAGATGAAATCAGTTAACGATGAAATCAGTTAACGATGAAATCAGTTAAATGAAGATGAAATCAGTTAACGATGAAATCAGTTAACGATGAAATCAGTTAACGATGAAATCAGTTAAATGGAGATGAAATCAGTTAACGATGAAATCAGTTAAAGATGAAATCAGTTAACGATGGAATCAGTTAACGATGAAATCAGTTAACGATGAAATCAGTTAAATGAAGATGAAATCAGTTAACGATGGAATCAGTTAAATGAAGATGAAATCAGGTAACGATGAAATCAGTTAACGATGAAATCAGTTAACGATGAAATCAGTTAAATGAAGATGAAATCAGTTAACGATGAAATCAGTTAAAGATGAAATCAGTTAACGATGAAATCAGTTAAATGAAGAATGAAAATGAAATCAGTTAAATGAAGATGAAATCAGTTAACGATGAAATCAGTTAACGATGGAATCAGTTAAATGAAGATGAAATCAGTTAACGATGAAATCAGTTAAAGATGAAATCAGTTACAGATGAAATCAGTTACATGAAGATTAAATCAGTTAACGATGAAATCAGTTAAAGATGAAATCAGTTAACGATGAAATCAGTTAAATGAAGAATGAAAATGAAATCAGTCAACGATGAAATCAGTTAACGATGAAATCAGTTAAATGAAGATGAAATCAGTTAACGATGAAATCAGTTAAAGATGAAATCAGTTAACGATGAAATCAGTTAACGATGAAATCAGTTAAATGAAGATGAAATCAGTTAACGATGAAATCAGTTAACGATGGAATCAGTTAAATGAAGATGAAATCAGTTAACGATGAAATCAGTTAACGATGAAATCAGTTAACGATGAAATCAGTTAAATGAAGATGAAATCAGTTAACGATGAAATCAGTTAAATGAAGATGAAATCAGTTAAAGATGAAATCAGTTAACGATGAAATCAGTTAACGATGAAATCAGTTAAATGAAGATGAAATCAGTTAACGATGAAATCAGTTAACGATGAAATCAGTTAACGATGAAATCAGTTAACGATGAAATCAGTTAAATGAACATGAAATCAGTTAACGATGAAATCAGTTAACGATGAAATCAGTTAACGATGAAATCAGTTAAATGAAGATGAAATCAGTTAACGATGAAATCAGTTAAAGATGAAATCAGTTAACGATGAAATCAGTTAACGATGAAATCAGTTAACGATGGAATCAGTTAACGATGGAATCAGTTAAATGAAGATGAAATCAGTTAACTATGAAATCAGTTAACGATGAAATCAGTTAACGATGAAATCAGTTAAATGAAGATGAAATCAGTTAACGATGAAATCAGTTAAATGAAGATGAAATCAGTTAAAGATGAAATCAGTTAACGATGAAATCAGTTAACGATGAAATCAGTTAAATGAAGATGAAATCAGTTAACGATGAAATCAGTTAAAGATGAAATCAGTTAACGATGAAATCAGTTAACGATGAAATCAGTTAAATGAAGATGAAATCAGTTAACGATGAAATCAGTTAACGATGAAATCAGTTAACGATGAAATCAGTTAAATGAAGATGAAATCAGTTAACGATGAAATCAGTTAACGATGAAATCAGTTAAATGAAGATGAAATCAGTTAACGATGAAATCAGTTAACGATGAAATCAGTTAACGATGAAATCAATTAAATGAAGATGAAATCAGTTAACGATGAAATCAGTTAAATGAAGAATGAAAATGAAATCAGTTAAATGAAGATGAAATCAGTTAACGATGAAATCAGTTAACGATGAAATCAGTTAACGATGAAATCAGTTAAATGAAGATGAAATCAGTTAACGATGAAATCAGTTAAATGAAGATGAAATCAGTTAACGATGAAATCAGTTAACGATGAAATCAGTTAACGATGGAATCAGTTAACGATGAAATCAGTTAACGATGAAATCAGTTAAATGAAGATGAAATCAGTTAACGATGAAATCAATTAAATGAAGATGAAATCAGTTAACGATGAAATCAGTTAAATGAAGAATGAAAATGAAATCAGTTAAATGAAGATGAAATCAGTTAACGATGAAATCAGTTAACGATGAAATCAGTTAACGATGAAATCAGTTAAATGAAGATGAAATCAGTTAACGATGAAATCAGTTAACGATGAAATCAGTTAACGATGGAATCAGTTAACGATGAAATCAGTTAACGATGAAATCAGTTAAATGAAGATGAAATCAGTTAACGATGAAATCAGTTAACGATGAAATCAGTTAAATGAAGATGAAATCAGTTAACGATGAAATCAGTTAACAATGAAATCAGTTAAATGAAGATGAAATCAGTTAACGATGAAATCACTTAACGATGAAATCAGTTAAATGAAGATGAAATCAGTTAACGATGAAATCAGTTAAAGATGAAATCAGTTAACGATGGAATCAGTTAACGATGAAATCAGTTAACGATGAAATCAGTTAAATGAAGATGAAATCAGTTAACGATGAAATCAGTTAACGATGAAATCAGTTAAATGAAGATGAAATCAGTTAACGATGAAATCAGTTAACGATGAAATCAGTTAACGATGAAATCAGTTAAATGAAGATGAAATCAGTTAACGATGAAATCAGTTAAATGAAGAATGAAAATGAAATCAGTTAAATGAAGATGAAATCAGTTAACGATGAAATCAGTTAAATGAAGATGAAATCAGTTAACGATGAAATCAGTTAACGATGAAATCAGTTAACGATGGAATCAGTTAACGATGAAATCAGTTAAATGAAGATGAAATCAGTTAACGATGAAATCAGTTAACAATGAAATCAGTTAAATGAAGATGAAATCAGTTAACGATGAAATCACTTAACGATGAAATCAGTTAAATGAAGATGAAATCAGTTAACGATGGAATCAGTTAAAGATGAAATCATTTAACGATGGAATCAGTTAACGATGAAATCAGTTAACGATGAAATCAGTTAAATGAAGATGGAATCAGTTAACGATGAAATCAGTTAACGATGAAATCAGTTAAATGAAGATGAAATCAGTTAACGATGAAATCAGTTAACGATGAAATCAGTTAAATGAAGATGAAATCAGTTAACGATGGAATCAGTTAACGATGAAATCAGTTAAATGAAGATGAAATCAGTTAACGATGAAATCAGTTAAAGATGAAATCAGTTAACGATGAAATCAGTTAAATGAAGAATGAAAATGAAATCAGTTAAATGAAGATGAAATCAGTTAACGATGAAATCAGTTAACGATGGAATCAGTTAAATGAAGATGAAATCAGTTAACGATGAAATCAGTTAAAGATGAAATCAGTTACAGATGAAATCAGTTACATGAAGATTAAATCAGTTAACGATGAAATCAGTTAAAGATGAAATCAGTTAACGATGAAATCAGTTAAATGAAGAATGAAAATGAAATCAGTCAACGATGAAATCAGTTAACGATGAAATCAGTTAAATGAAGATGAAATCAGTTAACGATGAAATCAGTTAAAGATGAAATCAGTTAACGATGAAATCAGTTAACGATGAAATCAGTTAAATGAAGATGAAATCAGTTAACGATGAAATCAGTTAACGATGGAATCAGTTAAATGAAGATGAAATCAGTTAACGATGAAATCAGTTAACGATGAAATCAGTTAACGATGAAATCAGTTAAATGAAGATGAAATCAGTTAACGATGAAATCAGTTAAATGAAGATGAAATCAGTTAAAGATGAAATCAGTTAACGATGAAATCAGTTAACGATGAAATCAGTTAAATGAAGATGAAATCAGTTAACGATGAAATCAGTTAACGATGAAATCAGTTAACGATGAAATCAGTTAAATGAACATGAAATCAGTTAACGATGAAATCAGTTAACGATGAAATCAGTTAACGATGAAATCAGTTAAATGAAGATGAAATCAGTTAACGATGAAATCAGTTAAAGATGAAATCAGTTAACGATGAAATCAGTTAACGATGAAATCAGTTAACGATGGAATCAGTTAAATGAAGATGAAATCAGTTAACGATGAAATCAGTTAACGATGAAATCAGTTAAATGAAGATGAAATCAGTTAACGATGAAATCAGTTAACGATGAAATCAGTTAAATGAAGATGAAATCAGTTAAAGATGAAATCAGTTAACGATGAAATCAGTTAACGATGAAATCAGTTAAATGAAGATGAAATCAGTTAACGATGAAATCAGTTAAAGATGAAATCAGTTAACGATGAAATCAGTTAACGATGAAATCAGTTAAATGAAGATGAAATCAGTTAACGATGAAATCAGTTAACGATGAAATCAGTTAACGATGAAATCAGTTAAATGAAGATGAAATCAGTTAACGATGAAATCAGTTAACGATGAAATCAGTTAAATGAAGATGAAATCAGTTAACGATGAAATCAGTTAACGATGAAATCAGTTAACGATGAAATCAATTAAATGAAGATGAAATCAGTTAACGATGAAATCAGTTAAATGAAGAATGAAAATGAAATCAGTTAAATGAAGATGAAATCAGTTAACGATGAAATCAGTTAACGATGAAATCAGTTAACGATGAAATCAGTTAAATGAAGATGAAATCAGTTAACGATGAAATCAGTTAAATGAAGATGAAATCAGTTAACGATGAAATCAGTTAACGATGAAATCAGTTAACGATGGAATCAGTTAACGATGAAATCAATTAACGATGAAATCAGTTAAATGAAGATGAAATCAGTTAACGATGAAATCAATTAAATGAAGATGAAATCAGTTAACGATGAAATCAGTTAAATGAAGAATGAAAATGAAATCAGTTAAATGAAGATGAAATCAGTTAACGATGAAATCAGTTAACGATGAAATCAGTTAACGATGAAATCAGTTAAATGAAGATGAAATCAGTTAACGATGAAATCAGTTAAATGAAGATGAAATCAGTTAACGATGAAATCAGTTAACGATGAAATCAGTTAACGATGGAATCAGTTAACGATGAAATCAGTTAACGATGAAATCAGTTAAATGAAGATGAAATCAGTTAACGATGAAATCAGTTAACGATGAAATCAGTTAAATGAAGATGAAATCAGTTAACGATGAAATCAGTTAACAATGAAATCAGTTAAATGAAGATGAAATCAGTTAACGATGAAATCACTTAACGATGAAATCAGTTAAATGAAGATGAAATCAGTTAACGATGAAATCAGTTAAAGATGAAATCAGTTAACGATGGAATCAGTTAACGATGAAATCAGTTAACGATGAAATCAGTTAAATGAAGATGAAATCAGTTAACGATGAAATCAGTTAACGATGAAATCAGTTAAATGAAGATGAAATCAGTTAACGATGAAATCAGTTAACGATGAAATCAGTTAACGATGAAATCAGTTAAATGAAGATGAAATCAGTTAACGATGAAATCAGTTAAATGAAGAATGAAAATGAAATCAGTTAAATGAAGATGAAATCAGTTAACGATGAAATCAGTTAAATGAAGATGAAATCAGTTAACGATGAAATCAGTTAACGATGAAATCAGTTAACGATGGAATCAGTTAACGATGAAATCAGTTAAATGAAGATGAAATCAGTTAACGATGAAATCAGTTAACAATGAAATCAGTTAAATGAAGATGAAATCAGTTAACGATGAAATCACTTAACGATGAAATCAGTTAAATGAAGATGAAATCAGTTAACGATGAAATCAGTTAAAGATGAAATCATTTAACGATGGAATCAGTTAACGATGAAATCAGTTAACGATGAAATCAGTTAAATGAAGATGGAATCAGTTAACGATGAAATCAGTTAACGATGAAATCAGTTAAATGAAGATGAAATCAGTTAACGATGAAATCAGTTAACGATGAAATCAGTTAAATGAAGATGAAATCAGTTAACGATGGAATCAGTTAACGATGAAATCAGTTAAATGAAGATGAAATCAGTTAACGATGAAATCAGTTAACGATGAAATCAGTTAACGATGAAATCAATTAAATGAAGATGAAATCAGTTAACGATGAAATCAGTTAAATGAAGATGAAATCAGTTAACGATGAAATCAGTTAAAGATGAAATCAGTTAACGATGAAATCAGTTAACGATGAAATCAGTTAACGATGAAATCAGTTAAATGAAGATGAAATCAGTTAACGATGAAATCAGTTAAATGAAGAATGAAAATGAAATCAGTTAAATGAAGATGAAATCAGTTAACGATGAAATCAGTTAACGATGAAATCAGTTAACGATGGAATCAGTTAACGATGAAATCAGTTAACGATGAAATCAGTTAAATGAAGATGAAATCAGTTAACGATGAAATCAGTTAACGATGAAATCAGTTAAATGAAGATGAAATCAGTTAACGATGAAATCAGTTAAAGATGAAATCAGTTAACGATGAAATCAGTTAACGATGAAATCAGTTAACGATGGAATCAGTTAACGATGAAATCAGTTAACGATGAAATCAGTTAAATGAAGATGAAATCAGTTAACGATGAAATCAGTTAACGATGAAATCAGTTAACGATGAAATCAGTTAAATGAAGATGAAATCAGTTAACGATGAAATCAGTTAAAGATGAAATCAGTTAACGATGAAATCAGTTAACGATGAAATCAGTTAAATGAAGATGAAATCAGTTAACGATGAAATCAGTTAACGATGAAATCAGTTAACGATGGAATCAGTTAAATGAAGATGAAATCAGTTAACGATGAAATCAGTTAACGATGAAATCAGTTAAATGAAGATGAAATCAGTTAACGATGAAATCAGTTAAATGAAGATGAAATCAGTTAACGATGAAATCAGTTAAAGATGAAATCAGTTAACGATGAAATCAGTTAACGATGAAATCAGTTAAATGAAGATGAAATCAGTTAACGATGAAATCAGTTAAAGATGAAATCAGTTAACGATGAAATCAGTTAACGATGAAATCATTTAAATGAAGATGAAATCAGTTAACGATGAAATCAGTTAACGATGAAATCAGTTAACGATGAAATCAGTTAAATGAAGATGAAATCAGTTAACGATGAAATCAGTTAACGATGAAATCAGTTAACGATGAAATCAATTAAATGAAGATGAAATCAGTTAACGATGAAATCAGTTAAATGAAGATGAAATCAGTTAACGATGAAATCAGTTAACGATGAAATCAGTTAAATGAAGATGAAATCAGTTAAGGATGAAATCAGTTAACGATGAAATCAATTAAATGAAGATGAAATCAGTTAACGATGAAATCAGTTAAATGAAGATGAAATCAGTTAACGATGAAATCAGTTAAAGATGAAATCAGTTAACGATGGAATCAGTTAACGATGAAATCAGTTAACGATGAAATCAGTTAAATGAAGATGAAATCAGTTAACGATGAAATCAGTTAACGATGAAATCAGTTAACGATGAAATCAGTTAAATGAAGACGAAATCAGTTAACGATGAAATCAGTTAAATGAAGACGAAATCAGTTAACGATGAAATCAGTTAAATGAAGATGAAATCAGTTAACGATGAAATCAGTTAAATGAAGATGAAATCAGTTAACGATGAAATCAGTTAACGATGAAATCAGTTAACGATGAAATCAGTTAAATGAAGATGAAATCAGTTAACGATGAAATCAGTTAACGATGAAATCAGTTAAATGAAGATGAAATCAGTTAACGATGAAATCAGTTAAAGATGAAATCAGTTAACGATGGAATCAGTTAACGATGAAATCAGTTAACGATGAAATCAGTTAAATGAAGATGAAATCAGTTAACGATGAAATCAGTTAAATGAAGATGAAATCAGTTAACGATGAAATCAGTTAACGATGAAATCAGTTAACGATGAAATCAGTTAAATGAAGATGAAATCAGTTAACGATGAAATCAGTTAACGATGAAATGAGTTAACGATGAAATCAGTTAAAGATGAAATCAGTTAACGATGAAATCAGTTAAATGAAGATGAAATCAGTTAACGATGAAATCAGTTAACGATGAAATCAGTTAAATGAAGATGAAATCAGTTAACGATGAAATCAGTTAAATGAAGAATGAAAATGAAATCAGTTAAATGAAGATGAAATCAGTTAACGATGAAATCAGTTAACGATGAAATCAGTTAACGATGAAATCAGTTAAATGAAGATGAAATCAGTTAACGATGAAATCAGTTAAATGAAGATGAAATCAGTTAACGATGAAATCAGTTAACGATGGAATCAGTTAACGATGAAATCAGTTAACGATGAAATCAGTTAAATGAAGATGAAATCAGTTAACGATGAAATCAGTTAACGATGAAATCAGTTAAATGAAGATGAAATCAGTTAACGATGAAATCAGTTAAAGATGAAATCAGTTAACGATGAAATCAGTTAACGATGAAATCAGTTAAATGAAGATGAAATCAGTTAACGATGAAATCAGTTAACGATGAAATCAGTTAACGATGGAATCAGTTAAATGAAGATGAAATCAGTTAACGATGAAATCAGTTAACGATGAAATCAGTTAACGATGAAATCAGTTAAATGAAGATGAAATCAGTTAACGATGAAATCAGTTAAATGAAGATGAAATCAGTTAACGATGAAATCAGTTAACGATGAAATCAGTTAACGATGAAATCAGTTAAATGAAGATGAAATCAGTTAACGATGAAATCAGTTAACGATGAAATCAGTTAACGATGAAATCAGTTAACGATGAAATCAGTTAAATGAAGATGAAATCAGTTAACGATGAAATCAGTTAACGATGAAATCAGTTAACGATGAAATCAGTTAAATGAAGATGAAATCAGTTAACGATGAAATCAGTTAACGATGAAATCAGTTAACGATGAAATCAATTAAATGAAGATGAAATCAGTTAACGATGAAATCAGTTAAATGAAGATGAAATCAGTTAACGATGAAATCAGTTAAAGATGAAATCAGTTAACGATGGAATCAGTTAACGATGAAATCAGTTAACGATGAAATCAGTTAAATGAAGATGAAATCAGTTAACGATGAAATCAGTTAACGATGAAATCAGTTAAATGAAGATGAAATCAGTTAACGATGAAATCAGTTAACGATGAAATCAGTTAAATGAAGATGAAATCAGTTAACGATGAAATCAGTTAACGATGAAATGAGTTAACGATGAAATCAGTTAAAGATGAAATCAGTTAACGATGAAATCAGTTAAATGAAGATGAAATCAGTTAACGATGAAATCAGTTAACGATGAAATCAGTTAAATGAAGATGAAATCAGTTAACGATGAAATCAATTAAATGAAGATGAAATCAGTTAACGATGAAATCAGTTAAATGAAGATGAAATCAGTTAACGATGAAATCAGTTAAATGAAGATGAAATCAGTTAACGATGAAATCAGTTAAATGAAGAATGAAAATGAAATCAGTTAAATGAAGATGAAATCAGTTAACGATGAAATCAGTTAACGATGAAATCAGTTAACGATGAAATCAGTTAAATGAAGATGAAATCAGTTAACGATGAAATCAGTTAAATGAAGATGAAATCAGTTAACGATGAAATCAGTTAACGATGGAATCAGTTAACGATGAAATCAGTTAACGATGAAATCAGTTAAATGAAGATGAAATCAGTTAACGATGAAATCAGTTAACGATGAAATCAGTTAACGATGAAATCAGTTAAATGAAGATGAAATCAGTTAACGATGAAATCAGTTAACGATGAAATCAGTTAACGATGAAATCAGTTAAATGAAGATGAAATCAGTTAACGATGAAATCAGTTAACGATGAAATCAGTTAACGATGGAATCAGTTAAATGAAGATGAAATCAGTTAACGATGAAATCAGTTAACGATGAAATCAGTTAACGATGAAATCAGTTAAATGAAGATGAAATCAGTTAACGATGAAATCAGTTAAATGAAGATGAAATCAGTTAACGATGAAATCAGTTAACGATGAAATCAGTTAACGATGAAATCAGTTAAATGAAGATGAAATCAGTTAACGATGAAATCAGTTAACGATGAAATCAGTTAACGATGAAATCAGTTAAATGAAGATGAAATCAGTTAACGATGAAATCAGTTAACGATGAAATCAGTTAACGATGAAATCAGTTAAATGAAGATGAAATCAGTTAACGATGAAATCAGTTAACGATGAAATCAGTTAACGATGAAATCAATTAAATGAAGATGAAATCAGTTAACGATGAAATCAGTTAAATGAAGATGAAATCAGTTAACGATGAAATCAGTTAACGATGAAATCAGTTAAATGAAGATGAAATCAGTTAACGATGAAATCAGTTAAATGAAGAATGAAAATGAAATCAGTTAAATGAAGATGAAATCAGTTAACGATGAAATCAGTTAAATGAAGATGAAATCAGTTAACGATGAAATCAGTTAACGATGAAATCAGTTAACGATGGAATCAGTTAACGATGAAATCAGTTAAATGAAGATGAAATCAGTTAACGATGAAATCAGTTAACGATGAAATCAGTTAACAATGAAATCAGTTAAATGAAGATGAAATCAGTTAACGATGAAATCAGTTAACGATGAAATCAGTTAACGATGAAATCAGTTAAATGAAGATGAAATCAGTTAACGATGAAATCAGTTAAAGATGAAATCAGTTAACGATGGAATCAGTTAACGATGAAATCAGTTAACGATGAAATCAGTTAAATGAAGATGAAATCAGTTAACGATGAAATCAGTTAACGATGAAATCAGTTAAATGAAGATGAAATCAGTTAACGATGAAATCAGTTAAAGATGAAATCAGTTAACGATGAAATCAGTTAACGATGAAATCACTTAACGATGAAATCAGTTAAATGAAGATGAAATCAGTTAACGATGAAATCAGTTAAAGATGAAATCAGTTAACGATGGAATCAGTTAACGATGAAATCAGTTAAATGAAGATGAAATCAGTTAACGATGAAATCAGTTAACGATGAAATCAGTTAAATGAAGATGAAATCAGTTAACGATGAAATCAGTTAACGATGAAATCAGTTAACGATGAAATCAGTTAAATGAAGATGAAATCAGTTAACGATGAAATCAGTTAAATGAAGAATGAAAATGAAATCAGTTAAATGAAGATGAAATCAGTTAACGATGAAATCAGTTAAATGAAGATGAAATCAGTTAACGATGAAATCAGTTAACGATGAAATCAGTTAACGATGGAATCAGTTAACGATGAAATCAGTTAACGATGAAATCAGTTAAATGAAGATGAAATCAGTTAACGATGAAATCAGTTAACAATGAAATCAGTTAAATGAAGATGAAATCAGTTAACGATGAAATCACTTAACGATGAAATCAGTTAAATGAAGATGAAATCAGTTAACGATGAAATCAGTTAAAGATGAAATCAGTTAACGATGGAATCAGTTAACGATGAAATCAGTTAACGATGAAATCAGTTAAATGAAGATGGAATCAGTTAACGATGAAATCAGTTAACGATGAAATCAGTTAACGATGAAATCAGTTAACGATGAAATCAGTTAAATGAAGATGAAATCAGTTAACGATGAAATCAGTTAACGATGAAATCAGTTAAATGAAGATGAAATCAGTTAACGATGGAATCAGTTAACGATGAAATCAGTTAAATGAAGATGAAATCAGTTAACGATGAAATCAGTTAACGATGAAATCAGTTAACGATGAAATCAATTAAATGAAGATGAAATCAGTTAACGATGAAATCAGTTAAATGAAGATGAAATCAGTTAACGATGAAATCAGTTAAAGATGAAATCAGTTAACGATGAAATCAGTTAACGATGAAATCAGTTAAATGAAGATGAAATCAGTTAACGATGAAATCAGTTAAATGAAGAATGAAAATGAAATCAGTTAAATGAAGATGAAATCAGTTAACGATGAAATCAGTTAACGATGAAATCAGTTAACGATGGAATCAGTTAACGATGAAATCAGTTAACGATGAAATCAGTTAAATGAAGATGAAATCAGTTAACGATGAAATCAGTTAACGATGAAATCAGTTAACGATGAAATCAGTTAAATGAAGATGAAATCAGTTAACGATGAAATCAGTTAAAGATGAAATCAGTTAACGATGAAATCAGTTAACGATGAAATCAGTTAAATGAAGATGAAATCAGTTAACGATGAAATCAGTTAACGATGAAATCAGTTAACGATGGAATCAGTTAAATGAAGATGAAATCAGTTAACGATGAAATCAGTTAACGATGAAATCAGTTAACGATGAAATCAGTTAACGATGAAATCAGTTAAATGAAGATGAAATCAGTTAACGATGAAATCAGTTAAATGAAGATGAAATCAGTTAACGATGAAATCAGTTAAAGATGAAATCAGTTAACGATGAAATCAGTTAACGATGAAATCAGTTAAATGAAGATGAAATCAGTTAACGATGAAATCAGTTAAAGATGAAATCAGTTAACGATGAAATCAGTTAACGATGAAATCATTTAAATGAAGATGAAATCAGTTAACGATGAAATCAGTTAACGATGAAATCAGTTAACGATGAAATCAGTTAAATGAAGATGAAATCAGTTAACGATGAAATCAGTTAACGATGAAATCAGTTAAATGAAGATGAAATCAGTTAACGATGAAATCAGTTAACGATGAAATCAGTTAACGATGAAATCAATTAAATGAAGATGAAATCAGTTAACGATGAAATCAGTTAAATGAAGATGAAATCAGTTAACGATGAAATCAGTTAACGATGAAATCAGTTAAATGAAGATGAAATCAGTTAAGGATGAAATCAGTTAACGATGAAATCAATTAAATGAAGATGAAATCAGTTAACGATGAAATCAGTTAAATGAAGATGAAATCAGTTAACGATGAAATCAGTTAAAGATGAAATCAGTTAACGATGGAATCAGTTAACGATGAAATCAGTTAACGATGAAATCAGTTAAATGAAGATGAAATCAGTTAACGATGAAATCAGTTAACGATGAAATCAGTTAACGATGAAATCAGTTAACGATGAAATCAGTTAAATGAAGACGAAATCAGTTAACGATGAAATCAGTTAAATGAAGACGAAATCAGTTAACGATGAAATCAGTTAAATGAAGATGAAATCAGTTAACGATGAAATCAGTTAAATGAAGATGAAATCAGTTAACGATGAAATCAGTTAACGATGAAATCAGTTAAATGAAGATGAAATCAGTTAACGATGAAATCAGTTAACGATGAAATCAGTTAACGATGAAATCACTTAACGATGAAATCAGTTAAATGAAGATGAAATCAGTTAACGATGAAATCAGTTAAAGATGAAATCAGTTAACGATGGAATCAGTTAACGATGAAATCAGTTAACGATGAAATCAGTTAAATGAAGATGAAATCAGTTAACGATGAAATCAGTTAACGATGAAATCAGTTAAATGAAGATGAAATCAGTTAACGATGAAATCAGTTAACGATGAAATCAGTTAACGATGAAATCAGTTAAATGAAGATGAAATCAGTTAACGATGAAATCAGTTAACGATGAAATGAGTTAACGATGAAATCAATTAAATGAAGATGAAATCAGTTAACGATGAAATCAGTTAAATGAAGATGAAATCAGTTAACGATGAAATCAGTTAAATGAAGATGAAATCAGTTAACGATGAAATCAGTTAAATGAAGAATGAAAATGAAATCAGTTAAATGAAGATGAAATCAGTTAACGATGAAATCAGTTAACGATGAAATCAGTTAACGATGAAATCAGTTAAATGAAGATGAAATCAGTTAACGATGAAATCAGTTAAATGAAGAATGAAAATGAAATCAGTTAAATGAAGATGAAATCAGTTAACGATGAAATCAGTTAAATGAAGATGAAATCAGTTAACGATGAAATCAGTTAACGATGAAATCAGTTAACGATGGAATCAGTTAAATGAAGATGAAATCAGTTAACGATGGAATCAGTTAACGATGAAATCAGTTAACGATGAAATCAGTTAAATGAAGATGAAATCAGTTAACGATGAAATCAGTTAACAATGAAATCAGTTAAATGAAGATGAAATCAGTTAACGATGAAATCAGTTAAATGAAGATGAAATCAGTTAACGATGAAATCAGTTAACGATGAAATCAGTTAACGATGAAATCACTTAACGATGAAATCAGTTAAATGAAGATGAAATCAGTTAACGATGAAATCAGTTAAAGATGAAATCAGTTAACGATGGAATCAGTTAACGATGAAATCAGTTAAAGATGAAATCAGTTAACGATGAAATCAGTTAACGATGAAATCAGTTAAATGAAGATGAAATCAGTTAACGATGAAATCAGTTAACGATGGAATCAGTTAACGATGAAATCAGTTAACGATGAAATCAGTTAAATGAAGATGAAATCAGTTAACGATGAAATCAGTTAACGATGAAATCAGTTAACGATGAAATCAATTAAATGAAGATGAAATCAGTTAACGATGAAATCAGTTAAATGAAGATGAAATCAGTTAACGATGAAATCAGTTAAAGATGAAATCAGTTAACGATGAAATCAGTTAACGATGAAATCAGTTAAATGAAGATGAAATCAGTTAACGATGAAATCAGTTAACGATGGAATCAGTTAAATGAAGATGAAATCAGTTAACGATGAAATCAGTTAACGATGAAATCAGTTAAATGAAGATGAAATCAGTTAACGATGAAATCAGTTAAATGAAGAATGAGAATGAAATCAGTTAAATGAAGATGAAATCAGTTAACGATGAAATCAGTTAAATGAAGATGAAATCAGTTAACGATGAAATCAGTTAACGATGAAATCAGTTAACGATGAAATCAGTTAACGATGGAATCAGTTAAATGAAGATGAAATCAGTTAACGATGAAATCAGTTAACGATGAAATCAGTTAAATGAAGATGAAATCAGTTAACGATGAAATCAGTTAAATGAAGATGAAATCAGTTAACGATGAAATCAGTTAACGATGAAATCAGTTAACGATGGAATCAGTTAACGATGAAATCAGTTAACGATGAAATCAGTTAAATGAAGATGAAATCAGTTAACGATGAAATCAGTTAACAATGAAATCAGTTAAATGAAGATGAAATCAGTTAACGATGAAATCAGTTAACGATGGAATCAGTTAAATGAAGATGAAATCAGTTAACGATGAAATCAGTTAACGATGAAATCAGTTAAATGAAGATGAAATCAGTTAACGATGAAATCAGTTAAATGAAGATGAAATCAGTTAACGATGAAATCAGTTAACGATGGAATCAGTTAACGATGAAATCAGTTAACGATGAAATCAGTTAAATGAAGATGAAATCAGTTAACGATGAAATCAGTTAACAATGAAATCAGTTAAATGAAGATGAAATCAGTTAACGATGAAATCAGTTAACGATGGAATCAGTTAACGATGAAATCAGTTAACGATGAAATCAGTTAAATGAAGATGAAATCAGTTAACGATGAAATCAGTTAAAGATGAAATCAGTTAACGATGGAATCAGTTAACGATGAAATCAGTTAAAGATGAAATCAGTTAACGATGAAATCAGTTAACGATGAAATCAGTTAAATGAAGATGAAATCAGTTAACGATGAAATCAGTTAACGATGGAATCAGTTAACGATGAAATCAGTTAACGATGAAATCAGTTAAATGAAGATGAAATCAGTTAACGATGAAATCAGTTAACGATGGAATCAGTTAACGATGAAATCAGTTAACGATGAAATCAGTTAAATGAAGATGAAATCAGTTAACGATGAAATCAGTTAACGATGAAATCAGTTAACGATGAAATCAATTAAATGAAGATGAAATCAGTTAACGATGAAATCAGTTAACGATGGAATCAGTTAAATGAAGATGAAATCAGTTAACGATGAAATCAGTTAACGATGAAATCAGTTAAATGAAGATGAAATCAGTTAACGATGAAATCAGTTAAATGAAGATGAAATCAGTTAACGATGAAATCAGTTAACGATGAAATCAGTTAACGATGGAATCAGTTAACGATGAAATCAGTTAACGATGAAATCAGTTAAATGAAGATGAAATCAGTTAACGATGAAATCAGTTAACAATGAAATCAGTTAAATGAAGATGAAATCAGTTAACGATGAAATCAGTTAACGATGAAATCAGTTAACGATGAAATCAGTTAAATGAAGATGAAATCAGTTAACGATGAAATCAGTTAAATGAAGATGAAATCAGTTAACGATGAAATCAGTTAACAATGAAATCAGTTAAATGAAGATGAAATCAGTTAACGATGAAATCACTTAACGATGAAATCAGTTAAATGAAGATGAAATCAGTTAACGATGAAATCAGTTAAAGATGAAATCAGTTAACGATGGAATCAGTTAACGATGAAATCAGTTAACGATGAAATCAGTTAAATGAAGATGAAATCAGTTAACGATGAAATCAGTTAACGATGAAATCAGTTAAATGAAGATGAAATCAGTTAACGATGAAATCAGTTAACGATGAAATCAGTTAAATGAAGATGAAATCAGTTAACGATGAAATCAGTTAACGATGAAATCAGTTAAATGAAGATGAAATCAGTTAACGATGGAATCAGTTAACGATGAAATCAGTTAAATGAAGATGAAATCAGTTAACGATGAAATCAGTTAACGATGAAATCAGTTAACGATGAAATCAATTAAATGAAGATGAAATCAGTTAACGATGAAATCAGTTAAATGAAGATGAAATCAGTTAACGATGAAATCAGTTAAAGATGAAATCAGTTAAATGAAGAATGAGAATGAAATCAGTTAAATGAAGATGAAATCAGTTAACGATGAAATCAGTTAACGATGAAATCAGTTAAATGAAGATGAAATCAGTTAACGATGAAATCAGTTAACGATGAAATCAGTTAACGATGGAATCAGTTAAATGAAGATGAAATCAGTTAACGATGAAATCAGTTAACGATGAAATCAGTTAAATGAAGATGAAATCAGTTAAATGAAGATGAAATCAGTTAACGATGAAATCAGTTAAATGAAGATGAAATCAGTTAACGATGAAATCAGTTAACGATGGAATCAGTTAACGATGAAATCAGTTAACGATGAAATCAGTTAAATGAAGATGAAATCAGTTAACGATGAAATCAGTTAACAATGAAATCAGTTAAATGAAGATGAAATCAGTTAACGATGAAATCAGTTAACGATGAAATCAGTTAACGATGAAATCACTTAACGATGAAATCAGTTAAATGAAGATGAAATCAGTTAACGATGAAATCAGTTAAAGATGAAATCAGTTAACGATGGAATCAGTTAACGATGAAATCAGTTAAAGATGAAATCAGTTAACGATGAAATCAGTTAACGATGAAATCAGTTAAATGAAGATGAAATCAGTTAACGATGAAATCAGTTAACGATGGAATCAGTTAACGATGAAATCAGTTAACGATGAAATCAGTTAAATGAAGATGAAATCAGTTAACGATGAAATCAGTTAACGATGAAATCAGTTAACGATGAAATCAGTTAAATGAAGATGAAATCAGTTAACGATGAAATCAGTTAAATGAAGAATGAGAATGAAATCAGTTAAATGAAGATGAAATCAGTTAACGATGAAATCAGTTAACGATGAAATCAGTTAAATGAAGATGAAATCAGTTAACGATGAAATCAGTTAACGATGGAATCAGTTAAATGAAGATGAAATCAGTTAACGATGAAATCAGTTAACGATGAAATCAGTTAAATGAAGATGAAATCAGTTAACGATGAAATCAGTTAAATGAAGATGAAATCAGTTAACGATGAAATCAGTTAACGATGAAATCAGTTAACGATGGAATCAGTTAACGATGAAATCAGTTAACGATGAAATCAGTTAAATGAAGATGAAATCAGTTAACGATGAAATCAGTTAACAATGAAATCAGTTAAATGAAGATGAAATCAGTTAACGATGAAATCAGTTAACGATGAAATCAGTTAACGATGAAATCACTTAACGATGAAATCACTTAACGATGAAATCAGTTAAATGAAGATGAAATCAGTTAACGATGAAATCAGTTAAAGATGAAATCAGTTAACGATGGAATCAGTTAACGATGAAATCAGTTAAAGATGAAATCAGTTAACGATGAAATCAGTTAACGATGAAATCAGTTAAATGAAGATGAAATCAGTTAAAGATGAAATCAGTTAACGATGGAATCAGTTAACGATGAAATCAGTTAACGATGAAATCAGTTAAATGAAGATGAAATCAGTTAACGATGAAATCAGTTAACGATGAAATCAGTTAACGATGAAATCAATTAAATGAAGATGAAATCAGTTAACGATGAAATCAGTTAAATGAAGATGAAATCAGTTAACGATGAAATCAGTTAAAGATGAAATCAGTTAACGATGAAATCAGTTAACGATGAAATCAGTTAAATGAAGATGAAATCAGTTAACGATGAAATCAGTTAAATGAAGAATGAAAATGAAATCAGTTAAATGAAGATGAAATCAGTTAACGATGAAATCAGTTAACGATGAAATCAGTTAAATGAAGATGAAATCAGTTAACGATGAAATCAGTTAAATGAAGATGAAATCAGTTAACGATGAAATCAGTTAACGATGAAATCAGTTAACGATGGAATCAGTTAACGATGAAATCAGTTAAATGAAGATGAAATCAGTTAACGATGAAATCAGTTAACGATGGAATCAGTTAAATGAAGATGAAATCAGTTAACGATGAAATCAGTTAACGATGAAATCAGTTAAATGAAGATGAAATCAGTTAACGATGAAATCAGTTAAATGAAGAATGAAAATGAAATCAGTTAAATGAAGATGAAATCAGTTAACGATGAAATCAGTTAAATGAAGATGAAATCAGTTAACGATGAAATCAGTTAAAGATGAAATCAGTTAACGATGAAATCAGTTAACGATGAAATCAGTTAACGATGGAATCAGTTAAATGAAGATGAAATCAGTTAACGATGAAATCAGTTAACGATGAAATCAGTTAAATGAAGATGAAATCAGTTAACGATGAAATCAGTTAAATGAAGATGAAATCAGTTAAATGAAGATGAAATCAGTTAACGATGAAATCAGTTAAATGAAGATGAAATCAGTTAACGATGAAATCAGTTAACGATGAAATCAATTAAATGAAGATGAAATCAGTTAACGATGAAATCAGTTAAAAGAAGATAAAATCAGTTAACGATGAAATCAGTTAACGATGAAATCAGTTAAATGAAGATGAAATCAGTTAACGATGAAATCAGTTAAATGAAGAATGAAAATGAAATCAGTTAAATGAAGATGAAATCAGTTAACGATGAAATCAGTTAACGATGAAATCAGTTAAATGAAGATGAAATCAGTTAACGATGAAATCAGTTAAATGAAGAATGAGAATGAAATCAGTTAAATGAAGATGAAATCAGTTAACGATGAAATCAGTTAACGATGAAATCAGTTAAATGAAGATGAAATCAGTTAACGATGAAATCAGTTAACGATGAAATCAGTTAACGATGAAATCAGTTAACGATGAAATCAGTTAAATGAAGATGAAATCAGTTAACGATGAAATCAGTTAACGATGAAATCAATTAAATGAAGATGAAATCAGTTAACGATGAAATCAGTTAAAAGAAGATGAAATCAGTTAACGATGAAATCAGTTAACGATGAAATCAGTTAAATGAAGATGAAATCAGTTAACGATGAAATCAGTTAAATGAAGAATGAAAATGAAATCAGTTAAATGAAGATGAAATCAGTTAACGATGAAATCAGTTAACGATGAAATCAGTTAACGATGGAATCAGTTAAATGAAGATGAAATCAGTTAACGATGAAATCAGTTAACGATGAAATCAGTTAAATGAAGATGAAATCAGTTAACGATGAAATCAGTTAAAAGAAGATGAAATCAGTTAACGATGAAATCAGTTAAATGAAGATGAAATCAGTTAACGATGAAATCAGTTAAATGAAGATGAAATCAGTTAACGATGAAATCAGTTAAATGAAGATGAAATCAGTTAACGATGAAATCAGTTAACGATGAAATCAATTAAATGAAGATGAAATCAGTTAACGATGAAATCAGTTAAAAGAAGATGAAATCAGTTAACGATGAAATCAGTTAACGATGAAATCAGTTAACGATGAAATCAGTTAAATGAAGATGAAATCAGTTAACGATGAAATCAGTTAAATGAAGAATGAAAATGAAATCAGTTAAATGAAGATGAAATCAGTTAACGATGAAATCAGTTAAATGAAGATGAAATCAGTTAACGATGAAATCAGTTAACGATGAAATCAGTTAACGATGGAATCAGTTAACGATGAAATCAGTTAACGATGAAATCAGTTAACGATGAAATCAGTTAAATGAAGATGAAATCAGTTAACGATGAAATCAGTTAACAATGAAATCAGTTAAATGAAGATGAAATCAGTTAACGATGAAATCACTTAACGATGAAATCAGTTAAATGAAGATGAAATCAGTTAACGATGAAATCAGTTAAAGATGAAATCAGTTAACGATGGAATCAGTTAACGATGAAATCAGTTAACGATGAAATCAGTTAAATGAAGATGAAATCAGTTAACGATGAAATCAGTTAACGATGAAATCAGTTAAATGAAGATGAAATCAGTTAACGATGAAATCAGTTAACGATGAAATCAGTTAAATGAAGATGAAATCAGTTAACGATGAAATCAGTTAAATGAAGAATGAAAATGAAATCAGTTAAATGAAGATGAAATCAGTTAACGATGAAATCAGTTAACGATGAAATCAGTTAAATGAAGATGAAATCAGTTAACGATGAAATCAGTTAAATGAAGATGAAATCAGTTAACGATGAAATCAGTTAACGATGGAATCAGTTAACGATGAAATCAGTTAACGATGAAATCAGTTAAATGAAGATGAAATCAGTTAACGATGAAATCAGTAAACGATGAAATCAGTTAACGATGAAATCAGTTAAATGAAGATGAAATCAGTTAACGATGAAATCAGTTAAAGATGAAATCAGTTAACGATTAAATCAGTTAACGATGAAATCAGTTAAATGAAGATGAAATCAGTTAACGATGAAATCAGTTAACGATGAAATCAGTTAACGATGGAATCAGTTAAATGAAGATGAAATCAGTTAACGATGAAATCAGTTAACGATGAAATCAGTTAAATGAAGATGAAATCAGTTAACGATGAAATCAGTTAACGATGAAATCAGTTAAATGAAGATGAAATCAGTTAACGATGAAATCAGTTAAATGAAGATGAAATCAGTTAACGATGAAATCAGTTAACGATGAAATCAGTTAACGATGGAATCAGTTAACGATGAAATCAGTTAACGATGAAATCAGTTAAATGAAGATGAAATCAGTTAACGATGAAATCAGTTAACAATGAAATCAGTTAAATGAAGATGAAATCAGTTAACGATGAAATCAGTTAACGATGAAATCAGTTAACGATGAAATCAGTTAAATGAAGATGAAATCAGTTAACGATGAAATCAGTTAAATGAAGATGAAATCAGTTAACGATGAAATCAGTTAACAATGAAATCAGTTAAATGAAGATGAAATCAGTTAACGATGAAATCACTTAACGATGAAATCAGTTAAATGAAGATGAAATCAGTTAACGATGAAATCAGTTAAAGATGAAATCAGTTAACGATGGAATCAGTTAACGATGAAATCAGTTAACGATGAAATCAGTTAAATGAAGATGAAATCAGTTAACGATGAAATCAGTTAACGATGAAATCAGTTAAATGAAGATGAAATCAGTTAACGATGAAATCAGTTAACGATGAAATCAGTTAACGATGAAATCAGTTAAATGAAGATGAAATCAGTTAACGATGAAATCAGTTAACGATGAAATCAGTTAAATGAAGATGAAATCAGTTAACGATGGAATCAGTTAACGATGAAATCAGTTAAATGAAGATGAAATCAGTTAACGATGAAATCAGTTAACGATGAAATCAGTTAACGATGAAATCAATTAAATGAAGATGAAATCAGTTAACGATGAAATCAGTTAAATGAAGATGAAATCAGTTAACGATGAAATCAGTTAAAGATGAAATCAGTTAAATGAAGAATGAGAATGAAATCAGTTAAATGAAGATGAAATCAGTTAACGATGAAATCAGTTAACGATGAAATCAGTTAAATGAAGATGAAATCAGTTAACGATGAAATCAGTTAACGATGAAATCAGTTAACGATGAAATCAGTTAACGATGGAATCAGTTAAATGAAGATGAAATCAGTTAACGATGAAATCAGTTAACGATGAAATCAGTTAAATGAAGATGAAATCAGTTAACGATGAAATCAGTTAAATGAAGATGAAATCAGTTAACGATGAAATCAGTTAACGATGGAATCAGTTAACGATGAAATCAGTTAACGATGAAATCAGTTAAATGAAGATGAAATCAGTTAACGATGAAATCAGTTAACAATGAAATCAGTTAAATGAAGATGAAATCAGTTAACGATGAAATCAGTTAACGATGAAATCAGTTAACGATGAAATCACTTAACGATGAAATCAGTTAAATGAAGATGAAATCAGTTAACGATGAAATCAGTTAAAGATGAAATCAGTTAACGATGGAATCAGTTAACGATGAAATCAGTTAAAGATGAAATCAGTTAACGATGAAATCAGTTAACGATGAAATCAGTTAAATGAAGATGAAATCAGTTAACGATGAAATCAGTTAACGATGAAATCAGTTAACGATGAAATCAGTTAACGATGAAATCAATTAAATGAAGATGAAATCAGTTAACGATGAAATCAGTTAACGATGAAATCAGTTAAATGAAGATGAAATCAGTTAACGATGAAATCAGTTAAATGAAGAATGAGAATGAAATCAGTTAAATGAAGATGAAATCAGTTAACGATGAAATCAGTTAACGATGAAATCAGTTAAATGAAGATGAAATCAGTTAACGATGAAATCAGTTAACGATGAAATCAGTTAACGATGGAATCAGTTAAATGAAGATGAAATCAGTTAACGATGAAATCAGTTAACGATGAAATCAGTTAAATGAAGATGAAATCAGTTAACGATGAAATCAGTTAAATGAAGATGAAATCAGTTAACGATGAAATCAGTTAACGATGAAATCAGTTAACGATGGAATCAGTTAACGATGAAATCAGTTAACGATGAAATCAGTTAAATGAAGATGAAATCAGTTAACGATGAAATCAGTTAACAATGAAATCAGTTAAATGAAGATGAAATCAGTTAACGATGAAATCAGTTAACGATGAAATCAGTTAACGATGAAATCACTTAACGATGAAATCAGTTAAATGAAGATGAAATCAGTTAACGATGAAATCAGTTAAAGATGAAATCAGTTAACGATGGAATCAGTTAACGATGAAATCAGTTAAAGATGAAATCAGTTAACGATGAAATCAGTTAACGATGAAATCAGTTAAATGAAGATGAAATCAGTTAACGATGAAATCAGTTAACGATGGAATCAGTTAACGATGAAATCAGTTAACGATGAAATCAGTTAACGATGAAATCAGTTAACGATGAAATCAATTAAATGAAGATGAAATCAGTTAACGATGAAATCAGTTAAATGAAGATGAAATCAGTTAACGATGAAATCAGTTAAAGATGAAATCAGTTAACGATGAAATCAGTTAACGATGAAATCAGTTAAATGAAGATGAAATCAGTTAACGATGAAATCAGTTAAATGAAGAATGAAAATGAAATCAGTTAAATGAAGATGAAATCAGTTAACGATGAAATCAGTTAACGATGAAATCAGTTAAATGAAGATGAAATCAGTTAACGATGAAATCAGTTAAATGAAGATGAAATCAGTTAACGATGAAATCAGTTAACGATGGAATCAGTTAACGATGAAATCAGTTAAATGAAGATGAAATCAGTTAACGATGAAATCAGTTAACGATGGAATCAGTTAAATGAAGATGAAATCAGTTAACGATGAAATCAGTTAACGATGAAATCAGTTAACGATGAAATCAGTTAAATGAAGATGAAATCAGTTAACGATGAAATCAGTTAAATGAAGAATGAAAATGAAATCAGTTAAATGAAGATGAAATCAGTTAACGATGAAATCAGTTAAATGAAGATGAAATCAGTTAACGATGAAATCAGTTAAAGATGAAATCAGTTAACGATGAAATCAGTTAACGATGAAATCAGTTAACGATGGAATCAGTTAAATGAAGATGAAATCAGTTAACGATGAAATCAGTTAACGATGAAATCAGTTAAATGAAGATGAAATCAGTTAACGATGAAATCAGTTAAATGAAGATGAAATCAGTTAACGATGAAATCAGTTAACGATGAAATCAGTTAAATGAAGATGAAATCAGTTAACGATGAAATCAGTTAACGATGAAATCAATTAAATGAAGATGAAATCAGTTAACGATGAAATCAGTTAAAAGAAGATAAAATCAGTTAACGATGAAATCAGTTAACGATGAAATCAGTTAAATGAAGATGAAATCAGTTAACGATGAAATCAGTTAAATGAAGAATGAAAATGAAATCAGTTAAATGAAGATGAAATCAGTTAACGATGAAATCAGTTAACGATGAAATCAGTTAAATGAAGATGAAATCAGTTAACGATGAAATCAGTTAAATGAAGAATGAGAATGAAATCAGTTAAATGAAGATGAAATCAGTTAACGATGAAATCAGTTAACGATGAAATCAGTTAAATGAAGATGAAATCAGTTAACGATGAAATCAGTTAACGATGAAATCAGTTAACGATGAAATCAGTTAACGATGGAATCAGTTAAATGAAGATGAAATCAGTTAACGATGAAATCAGTTAACGATGAAATCAGTTAAATGAAGATGAAATCAGTTAACGATGAAATCAGTTAAATGAAGATGAAATCAGTTAACGATGAAATCAGTTAACGATGAAATCAGTTAACGATGGAATCAGTTAACGATGAAATCAGTTAACGATGAAATCAGTTAAATGAAGATGAAATCAGTTAACGATGAAATCAGTTAACAATGAAATCAGTTAAATGAAGATGAAATCAGTTAACGATGAAATCAGTTAACGATGAAATCAGTTAACGATGAAATCACTTAACGATGAAATCAGTTAAATGAAGATGAAATCAGTTAACGATGAAATCAGTTAAAGATGAAATCAGTTAACGATGGAATCAGTTAACGATGAAATCAGTTAAAGATGAAATCAGTTAACGATGAAATCAGTTAACGATGAAATCAGTTAAATGAAGATGAAATCAGTTAACGATGAAATCAGTTAACGATGGAATCAGTTAACGATGAAATCAGTTAACGATGAAATCAGTTAAATGAAGATGAAATCAGTTAACGATGAAATCAGTTAACGATGAAATCAGTTAACGATGAAATCAATTAAATGAAGATGAAATCAGTTAACGATGAAATCAGTTAAATGAAGATGAAATCAGTTAACGATGAAATCAGTTAAAGATGAAATCAGTTAACGATGAAATCAGTTAACGATGAAATCAGTTAAATGAAGATGAAATCAGTTAACGATGAAATCAGTTAAATGAAGAATGAAAATGAAATCAGTTAAATGAAGATGAAATCAGTTAACGATGAAATCAGTTAACGATGAAATCAGTTAAATGAAGATGAAATCAGTTAACGATGAAATCAGTTAAATGAAGATGAAATCAGTTAACGATGAAATCAGTTAACGATGAAATCAGTTAACGATGGAATCAGTTAAATGAAGATGAAATCAGTTAACGATGAAATCAGTTAACGATGGAATCAGTTAAATGAAGATGAAATCAGTTAACGATGAAATCAGTTAACGATGAAATCAGTTAACGATGAAATCAGTTAAATGAAGATGAAATCAGTTAACGATGAAATCAGTTAAATGAAGAATGAAAATGAAATCAGTTAAATGAAGATGAAATCAGTTAACGATGAAATCAGTTAAATGAAGATGAAATCAGTTAACGATGAAATCAGTTAAAGATGAAATCAGTTAACGATGAAATCAGTTAACGATGAAATCAGTTAACGATGGAATCAGTTAAATGAAGATGAAATCAGTTAACGATGAAATCAGTTAACGATGAAATCAGTTAAATGAAGATGAAATCAGTTAACGATGAAATCAGTTAAATGAAGATGAAATCAGTTAACGATGAAATCAGTTAACGATGAAATCAGTTAAATGAAGATGAAATCAGTTAACGATGAAATCAGTTAACGATGAAATCAATTAAATGAAGATGAAATCAGTTAACGATGAAATCAGTTAAAAGAAGATGAAATCAGTTAACGATGAAATCAGTTAACGATGAAATCAGTTAAATGAAGATGAAATCAGTTAACGATGAAATCAGTTAAATGAAGAATGAAAATGAAATCAGTTAAATGAAGATGAAATCAGTTAACGATGAAATCAGTTAACGATGAAATCAGTTAAATGAAGATGAAATCAGTTAACGATGAAATCAGTTAAAGATGAAATCAGTTAACGATGAAATCAGTTAACGATGAAATCAGTTAACGATGAAATCAGTTAACGATGGAATCAGTTAAATGAAGATGAAATCAGTTAACGATGAAATCAGTTAAATGAAGATGAAATCAGTTAACGATGAAATCAGTTAACGATGGAATCAGTTAACGATGAAATCAGTTAACGATGAAATCAGTTAAATGAAGATGAAATCAGTTAACGATGAAATCAGTAAACGATGAAATCAGTAAACGATGAAATCAGTTAAATGAAGATGAAATCAGTTAACGATGAAATCAGTTAACGATGAAATCAGTTAACGATGAAATCAGTTAACGATGAAATCAGTTAAATGAAGATGAAATCAGTTAACGATGAAATCAGTTAACGATGAAATCAGTTAACGATGGAATCAGTTAAATGAAGATGAAATCAGTTAACGATGAAATCAGTTAACGATGAAATCAGTTAAATGAAGATGAAATCAGTTAACGATGAAATCAGTTAAATGAAGATGAAATCAGTTAACGATGAAATCAGTTAAAGATGAAATCAGTTAACGATGAAATCAGTTAACGATGAAATCAGTTAAATGAAGATGAAATCAGTTAACGATGAAATCAGTTAAAGATGAAATCAGTTAACGATGAAATCAGTTAACGATGAAATCAGTTAAATGAAGATGAAATCAGTTAACGATGAAATCAGTTAACGATGAAATCAGTTAAATGAAGATGAAATCAGTTAACGATGAAATCAGTTAACGATGAAATCAGTTAAATGAAGATGAAATCAGTTAACGATGAAATCAGTTAACGATGAAATCAGTTAACGATGAAATCAATTAAATGAAGATGAAATCAGTTAACGATGAAATCAGTTAAATGAAGAATGAAAATGAAATCAGTTAAATGAAGATGAAATCAGTTAACGATGAAATCAGTTAACGATGAAATCAGTTAACGATGAAATCAGTTAAATGAAGATGAAATCAGTTAACGATGAAATCAGTTAAATGAAGATGAAATCAGTTAACGATGAAATCAGTTAACGATGAAATCAGTTAACGATGGAATCAGTTAACGATGAAATCAGTTAACGATGAAATCAGTTAAATGAAGATGAAATCAGTTAACGATGAAATCAGTTAACGATGAAATCAGTTAAATGAAGATGAAATCAGTTAACGATGAAATCAGTTAAAGATGAAATCAGTTAACGATGAAATCAGTTAACGATGAAATCAGTTAAATGAAGATGAAATCAGTTAACGATGAAATCAGTTAACGATGAAATCAGTTAACGATGGAATCAGTTAAATGAAGATGAAATCAGTTAACGATGAAATCAGTTAACGATGAAATCAGTTAACGATGAAATCAGTTAAATGAAGATGAAATCAGTTAACGATGAAATCAGTTAAATGAAGATGAAATCAGTTAACGATGAAATCAGTTAACGATGAAATCAGTTAAAGATGAAATCAGTTAACGATGAAATCAGTTAACGATGAAATCAGTTAAATGAAGATGAAATCAGTTAACGATGAAATCAGTTAACGATGAAATCAGTTAACGATGAAATCATTTAAATGAAGATGAAATCAGTTAACGATGAAATCAGTTAACGATGAAATCAGTTAACGATGAAATCAGTTAAATGAAGATGAAATCAGTTAACGATGAAATCAGTTAACGATGAAATCAGTTAACGATGAAATCAGTTAAATGAAGATGAAATCAGTTAACGATGAAATCAGTTAACGATGAAATCAGTTAACGATGAAATCAATTAAATGAAGATGAAATCAGTTAACGATGAAATCAGTTAAATGAAGATGAAATCAGTTAACGATGAAATCAGTTAAAGATGAAATCAGTTAACGATGAAATCAGTTAACGATGAAATCAGTTAACGATGAAATCAGTTAAATGAAGATGAAATCAGTTAACGATGAAATCAGTTAACGATGAAATCAGTTAAATGAAGAATGAAAATGAAATCAGTTAAATGAAGATGAAATCAGTTAACGATGAAATCAGTTAACGATGGAATCAGTTAACGATGAAATCAGTTAACGATGAAATCAGTTAAATGAAGATGAAATCAGTTAATGATGAAATCAGTTAACGATGGAATCAGTTAACGATGAAATCAGTTAACGATGAAATCAGTTAAATGAAGATGAAATCAGTTAACGATGAAATCAGTTAACGATGAAATCAGTTAACGATGAAATCAATTAAATGAAGATGAAATCAGTTAACGATGAAATCAGTTAAATGAAGATGAAATCAGTTAACGATGAAATCAGTTAAAGATGAAATCAGTTAACGATGAAATCAGTTAACGATGAAATCAGTTAAATGAAGATGAAATCAGTTAACGATGAAATCAGTTAAATGAAGAATGAAAATGAAATCAGTTAAATGAAGATGAAATCAGTTAACGATGAAATCAGTTAACGATGAAATCAGTTAACGATGAAATCAGTTAAATGAAGATGAAATCAGTTAACGATGAAATCAGTTAACGATGAAATCAGTTAAATGAAGATGAAATCAGTTAACGATGAAATCAGTTAACGATGAAATCAGTTAAATGAAGATGAAATCAGTTAACGATGAAATCAGTTAAAGATGAAATCAGTTAACGATGAAATCAGTTAACGATGAAATCAGTTAACGATGGAATCAGTTAAATGAAGATGAAATCAGTTAACGATGAAATCAGTTAAATGAAGATGAAATCAGTTAACGATGAAATCAGTTAAATGAAGATGAAATCAGTTAACGATGAAATCAGTTAACGATGAAATCAGTTAACGATGGAATCAGTTAACGATGAAATCAGTTAACGATGAAATCAGTTAAATGAAGATGAAATCAGTTAACGATGAAATCAGTTAACGATGGAATCAGTTAAATGAAGATGAAATCAGTTAACGATGAAATCAGTTAACGATGAAATCAGTTAAATGAAGATGAAATCAGTTAACGATGAAATCAGTTAAATGAAGAATGAGAATGAAATCAGTTAAATGAAGATGAAATCAGTTAACGATGAAATCAGTTAACGATGAAATCAGTTAAATGAAGATGAAATCAGTTAACGATGAAATCAGTTAACGATGAAATCAGTTAACGATGAAATCAGTTAACGATGGAATCAGTTAAATGAAGATGAAATCAGTTAACGATGAAATCAGTTAACGATGAAATCAGTTAAATGAAGATGAAATCAGTTAACGATGAAATCAGTTAAATGAAGATGAAATCAGTTAACGATGAAATCAGTTAACGATGAAATCAGTTAACGATGGAATCAGTTAACGATGAAATCAGTTAACGATGAAATCAGTTAAATGAAGATGAAATCAGTTAACGATGAAATCAGTTAACAATGAAATCAGTTAAATGAAGATGAAATCAGTTAACGATGAAATCAGTTAACGATGAAATCAGTTAACGATGAAATCAATTAAATGAAGATGAAATCAGTTAACGATGAAATCAGTTAAATGAAGAATGAAAATGAAATCAGTTAAATGAAGATGAAATCAGTTAACGATGAAATCAGTTAACGATGAAATCAGTTAACGATGAAATCAGTTAAATGAAGATGAAATCAGTTAACGATGAAATCAGTTAAATGAAGATGAAATCAGTTAACGATGAAATCAGTTAACGATGGAATCAGTTAACGATGAAATCAGTTAACGATGAAATCAGTTAAATGAAGATGAAATCAGTTAACGATGAAATCAGTTAACGATGAAATCAGTTAACGATGAAATCAGTTAAATGAAGATGAAATCAGTTAACGATGAAATCAGTTAAAGATGAAATCAGTTAACGATGAAATCAGTTAACGATGAAATCAGTTAAATGAAGATGAAATCAGTTAACGATGAAATCAGTTAACGATGAAATCAGTTAACGATGGAATCAGTTAAATGAAGATGAAATCAGTTAACGATGAAATCAGTTAACGATGAAATCAGTTAACGATGAAATCAATTAAATGAAGATGAAATCAGTTAACGATGAAATCAGTTAAATGAAGAATGAAAATGAAATCAGTTAAATGAAGATGAAATCAGTTAACGATGAAATCAGTTAACGATGAAATCAGTTAACGATGAAATCAGTTAAATGAAGATGAAATCAGTTAACGATGAAATCAGTTAAATGAAGATGAAATCAGTTAACGATGAAATCAGTTAACGATGAAATCAGTTAACGATGGAATCAGTTAACGATGAAATCAGTTAACGATGAAATCAGTTAAATGAAGATGAAATCAGTTAACGATGAAATCAGTTAACGATGAAATCAGTTAACGATGAAATCAGTTAAATGAAGATGAAATCAGTTAACGATGAAATCAGTTAAAGATGAAATCAGTTAACGATGAAATCAGTTAACGATGAAATCAGTTAAATGAAGATGAAATCAGTTAAAGATGAAATCAGTTAACGATGAAATCAGTTAAATGAAGATGAAATCAGTTAACGATGAAATCAGTTAACGATGAAATCAGTTAACGATGAAATCAATTAAATGAAGATGAAATCAGTTAACGATGAAATCAGTTAAATGAAGATGAAATCAGTTAACGATGAAATCAGTTAAAGATGAAATCAGTTAACGATGAAATCAGTTAACGATGAAATCAGTTAAATGAAGATGAAATCAGTTAAATGAAGAATGAAAATTAAATCAGTTAAATGAAGATGAAATCAGTTAACGATGAAATCAGTTAACGATGGAATCAGTTAACGATGAAATCAGTTAACGATGAAATCAGTTAAATGAAGATGAAATCAGTTAACGATGAAATCAGTTAACGATGAAATCAGTTAAATGAAGATGAAATCAGTTAAAGATGAAATCAGTTAACGATGAAATCAGTTAACGATGGAATCAGTTAAATGAAGATGAAATCAGTTAACGATGGAATCAGTTAAATGAAGATGAAATCAGTTAACGATGAAATCAGTTAACAATGAAATCAGTTAAATGAAGATGAAATCAGTTAACGATGAAATCACTTAACGATGAAATCAGTTAAATGAAGATGAAATCAGTTAACGATGAAATCAGTTAAAGATGAAATCAGTTAACGATGGAATCAGTTAACGATGAAATCAGTTAACGATGAAATCAGTTAACGATGAAATCAGTTAAATGAAGATGAAATCAGTTAACGATGAAATCAGTTAACGATGAAATCAGTTAACGATGAAATCAGTTAAATGAAGATGAAATCAGTTAACGATGAAATCAGTTAACGATGAAATCAGTTAAATGAAGATGAAATCAGTTAACGATGAAATCAGTTAAATGAAGATGAAATCAGTTAACGATGAAATCAGTTAAATGAAGATGAAATCAGTTAACGATGAAATCAGTTAAAGATGAAATCAGTTAACGATGAAATCAGTTAACGATGAAATCAGTTAAATGAAGATGAAATCAGTTAACGATGAAATCAGTTAAATGAAGAATGAAAATGAAATCAGTTAAATGAAGATGAAATCAGTTAACGATGAAATCAGTTAACGATGAAATCAGTTAACGATGAAATCAGTTAACGATGAAATCAGTTAACGATTAAATCAGTTAAATGAAGATGAAATCAGTTAACGATGAAATCAGTTAAAGATGAAATCAGTTAACGATGAAATCAGTTAACGATGAAATCAGTTAAATGAAGATGAAATCAGTTAAAGATGAAATCAGTTAACGATGAAATCAGTTAAATGAAGATGAAATCAGTTAACGATGAAATCAGTTAACGATGAAATCAGTTAACGATGAAATCAATTAAATGAAGATGAAATCAGTTAACGATGAAATCAGTTAAATGAAGATGAAATCAGTTAACGATGAAATCAGTTAAAGATGAAATCAGTTAACGATGAAATCAGTTAACGATGAAATCAGTTAAATGAAGATGAAATCAGTTAAATGAAGAATGAAAATTAAATCAGTTAAATGAAGATGAAATCAGTTAACGATGAAATCAGTTAACGATGGAATCAGTTAACGATGAAATCAGTTAACGATGAAATCAGTTAAATGAAGATGAAATCAGTTAACGATGAAATCAGTTAACGATGAAATCAGTTAAATGAAGATGAAATCAGTTAAAGATGAAATCAGTTAACGATGAAATCAGTTAACGATGGAATCAGTTAAATGAAGATGAAATCAGTTAACGATGGAATCAGTTAAATGAAGATGAAATCAGTTAACGATGAAATCAGTTAACAATGAAATCAGTTAAATGAAGATGAAATCAGTTAACGATGAAATCACTTAACGATGAAATCAGTTAAATGAAGATGAAATCAGTTAACGATGAAATCAGTTAAAGATGAAATCAGTTAACGATGGAATCAGTTAACGATGAAATCAGTTAACGATGAAATCAGTTAACGATGAAATCAGTTAAATGAAGATGAAATCAGTTAACGATGAAATCAGTTAACGATGAAATCAGTTAACGATGAAATCAGTTAAATGAAGATGAAATCAGTTAACGATGAAATCAGTTAACGATGAAATCAGTTAAATGAAGATGAAATCAGTTAACGATGGAATCAGTTAACGATGAAATCAGTTAAATGAAGATGAAATCAGTTAACGATGAAATCAGTTAACGATGAAATCAGTTAACGATGAAATCAATTAAATGAAGATGAAATCAGTTAACGATGAAATCAGTTAAATGAAGATGAAATCAGTTAACGATGAAATCAGTTAAAGATGAAATCAGTTAACGATGAAATCAGTTAACGATGAAATCAGTTAAATGAAGATGAAATCAGTTAACGATGAAATCAGTTAAATGAAGAATGAAAATGAAATCAGTTAAATGAAGATGAAATCAGTTAACGATGAAATCAGTTAACGATGAAATCAGTTAACGATGAAATCAGTTAACGATGAAATCAGTTAACGATGAAATCAATTAAATGAAGATGAAATCAGTTAACGATGAAATCAGTTAAATGAAGATGAAATCAGTTAACGATGAAATCAGTTAACGATGAAATCAGTTAAATGAAGATGAAATCAGTTAAATGAAGATGAAATCAGTTAACGATGAAATCAGTTAACGATGAAATCAGTTAAATGAAGATGAAATCAGTTAACGATGAAATCAGTTAACGATGAAATCAGTTAACGATGAAATCAATTAAATGAAGATGAAATCAGTTAACGATGAAATCAGTTAAATGAAGATGAAATCAGTTAACGATGAAATCAGTTAAAGATGAAATCAGTTAACGATGAAATCAGTTAACGATGAAATCAGTTAAATGAAGATGAAATCAGTTAACGATGAAATCAGTTAAATGAAGAATGAGAATGAAATCAGTTAAATGAAGATGAAATCAGTTAACGATGAAATCAGTTAACGATGAAATCAGTTAAATGAAGATGAAATCAGTTAACGATGAAATCAGTTAACGATGAAATCAGTTAACGATGAAATCAGTTAACGATGGAATCAGTTAAATGAAGATGAAATCAGTTAACGATGAAATCAGTTAACGATGAAATCAGTTAAATGAAGATGAAATCAGTTAACGATGAAATCAGTTAAATGAAGATGAAATCAGTTAACGATGAAATCAGTTAACGATGAAATCAGTTAACGATGGAATCAGTTAACGATGAAATCAGTTAACGATGAAATCAGTTAAATGAAGATGAAATCAGTTAACGATGAAATCAGTTAACAATGAAATCAGTTAAATGAAGATGAAATCAGTTAACGATGAAATCAGTTAACGATGAAATCAGTTAACGATGAAATCACTTAACGATGAAATCAGTTAAATGAAGATGAAATCAGTTAACGATGAAATCAGTTAAAGATGAAATCAGTTAACGATGGAATCAGTTAACGATGAAATCAGTTAAAGATGAAATCAGTTAACGATGAAATCAGTTAACGATGAAATCAGTTAAATGAAGATGAAATCAGTTAACGATGAAATCAGTTAACGATGGAATCAGTTAACGATGAAATCAGTTAACGATGAAATCAGTTAAATGAAGATGAAATCAGTTAACGATGAAATCAGTTAACGATGAAATCAGTTAACGATGAAATCAATTAAATGAAGATGAAATCAGTTAACGATGAAATCAGTTAAATGAAGATGAAATCAGTTAACGATGAAATCAGTTAAAGATGAAATCAGTTAACGATGAAATCAGTTAACGATGAAATCAGTTAAATGAAGATGAAATCAGTTAACGATGAAATCAGTTAAATGAAGAATGAAAATGAAATCAGTTAAATGAAGATGAAATCAGTTAACGATGAAATCAGTTAACGATGAAATCAGTTAAATGAAGATGAAATCAGTTAACGATGAAATCAGTTAAATGAAGATGAAATCAGTTAACGATGAAATCAGTTAACGATGGAATCAGTTAACGATGAAATCAGTTAAATGAAGATGAAATCAGTTAACGATGAAATCAGTTAACGATGGAATCAGTTAAATGAAGATGAAATCAGTTAACGATGAAATCAGTTAACGATGAAATCAGTTAACGATGAAATCAGTTAAATGAAGATGAAATCAGTTAACGATGAAATCAGTTAAATGAAGAATGAAAATGAAATCAGTTAAATGAAGATGAAATCAGTTAACGATGAAATCAGTTAAATGAAGATTAAATCAGTTAACGATGAAATCAGTTAAAGATGAAATCAGTTAACGATGAAATCAGTTAACGATGAAATCAGTTAACGATGGAATCAGTTAAATGAAGATGAAATCAGTTAACGATGAAATCAGTTAACGATGAAATCAGTTAAATGAAGATGAAATCAGTTAACGATGAAATCAGTTAAATGAAGATGAAATCAGTTAACGATGAAATCAGTTAACGATGAAATCAGTTAAATGAAGATGAAATCAGTTAACGATGAAATCAGTTAACGATGAAATCAATTAAATGAAGATGAAATCAGTTAACGATGAAATCAGTTAAAAGAAGATAAAATCAGTTAACGATGAAATCAGTTAACGATGAAATCAGTTAAATGAAGATGAAATCAGTTAACGATGAAATCAGTTAAATGAAGAATGAAAATGAAATCAGTTAAATGAAGATGAAATCAGTTAACGATGAAATCAGTTAACGATGAAATCAGTTAAATGAAGATGAAATCAGTTAACGATGAAATCAGTTAAATGAAGAATGAGAATGAAATCAGTTAAATGAAGATGAAATCAGTTAACGATGAAATCAGTTAACGATGAAATCAGTTAAATGAAGATGAAATCAGTTAACGATGAAATCAGTTAACGATGAAATCAGTTAACGATGGAATCAGTTAAATGAAGATGAAATCAGTTAACGATGAAATCAGTTAACGATGAAATCAGTTAAATGAAGATGAAATCAGTTAACGATGAAATCAGTTAAATGAAGATGAAATCAGTTAACGATGAAATCAGTTAACGATGAAATCAGTTAACGATGGAATCAGTTAACGATGAAATCAGTTAACGATGAAATCAGTTAAATGAAGATGAAATCAGTTAACGATGAAATCAGTTAACAATGAAATCAGTTAAATGAAGATGAAATCAGTTAACGATGAAATCAGTTAACGATGAAATCAGTTAACGATGAAATCACTTAACGATGAAATCAGTTAAATGAAGATGAAATCAGTTAACGATGAAATCAGTTAAAGATGAAATCAGTTAACGATGGAATCAGTTAACGATGAAATCAGTTAAAGATGAAATCAGTTAACGATGAAATCAGTTAACGATGAAATCAGTTAAATGAAGATGAAATCAGTTAACGATGAAATCAGTTAACGATGAAATCAGTTAACGATGAAATCAGTTAAATGAAGATGAAATCAGTTAACGATGAAATCAGTTAACGATGAAATCAGTTAACGATGAAATCAATTAAATGAAGATGAAATCAGTTAACGATGAAATCAGTTAAATGAAGATGAAATCAGTTAACGATGAAATCAGTTAAAGATGAAATCAGTTAACGATGAAATCAGTTAACGATGAAATCAGTTAAATGAAGATGAAATCAGTTAACGATGAAATCAGTTAAATGAAGAATGAAAATGAAATCAGTTAAATGAAGATGAAATCAGTTAACGATGAAATCAGTTAACGATGAAATCAGTTAAATGAAGATGAAATCAGTTAACGATGAAATCAGTTAAATGAAGATGAAATCAGTTAACGATGAAATCAGTTAACGATGAAATCAGTTAACGATGGAATCAGTTAACGATGAAATCAGTTAACGATGAAATCAGTTAAATGAAGATGAAATCAGTTAACGATGAAATCAGTTAACGATGAAATCAGTTAAATGAAGATGAAATCAGTTAACGATGAAATCAGTTAAAGATGAAATCAGTTAACGATGAAATCAGTTAACGATGAAATCAGTTAAATGAAGATGAAATCAGTTAACGATGAAATCAGTTAACGATGAAATCAGTTAACGATGGAATCAGTTAAATGAAGATGAAATCAGTTAACGATGAAATCAGTTAACGATGAAATCAGTTAACGATGAAATCAGTTAAATGAAGATGAAATCAGTTAACGATGAAATCAGTTAAATGAAGATGAAATCAGTTAACGATGAAATCAGTTAAAGATGAAATCAGTTAACGATGAAATCAGTTAACGATGAAATCAGTTAAATGAAGATGAAATCAGTTAACGATGAAATCAGTTAAAGATGAAATCAGTTAACGATGAAATCAGTTAACGATGAAATCATTTAAATGAAGATGAAATCAGTTAACGATGAAATCAGTTAACGATGAAATCAGTTAACGATGAAATCAGTTAAATGAAGATGAAATCAGTTAACGATGAAATCAGTTAACGATGAAATCAGTTAAATGAAGATGAAATCAGTTAACGATGAAATCAGTTAACGATGAAATCAGTTAACGATGAAATCAATTAAATGAAGATGAAATCAGTTAACGATGAAATCAGTTAAATGAAGATGAAATCAGTTAACGATGAAATCAGTTAAAGATGAAATCAGTTAACGATGAAATCAGTTAACGATGAAATCAGTTAACGATGAAATCAGTTAAATGAAGATGAAATCAGTTAACGATGAAATCAGTTAACGATGAAATCAGTTAAATGAAGAATGAAAATGAAATCAGTTAAATGAAGATGAAATCAGTTAACGATGAAATCAGTTAACGATGGAATCAGTTAACGATGAAATCAGTTAACGATGAAATCAGTTAAATGAAGATGAAATCAGTTAATGATGAAATCAGTTAACGATGGAATCAGTTAACGATGAAATCAGTTAACGATGAAATCAGTTAAATGAAGATGAAATCAGTTAACGATGAAATCAGTTAACGATGAAATCAGTTAACGATGAAATCAATTAAATGAAGATGAAATCAGTTAACGATGAAATCAGTTAAATGAAGATGAAATCAGTTAACGATGAAATCAGTTAAAGATGAAATCAGTTAACGATGAAATCAGTTAACGATGAAATCAGTTAAATGAAGATGAAATCAGTTAACGATGAAATCAGTTAAATGAAGAATGAAAATGAAATCAGTTAAATGAAGATGAAATCAGTTAACGATGAAATCAGTTAACGATGAAATCAGTTAACGATGAAATCAGTTAAATGAAGATGAAATCAGTTAACGATGAAATCAGTTAACGATGAAATCAGTTAAATGAAGATGAAATCAGTTAACGATGAAATCAGTTAACGATGAAATCAGTTAAATGAAGATGAAATCAGTTAACGATGAAATCAGTTAAAGATGAAATCAGTTAACGATGAAATCAGTTAACGATGAAATCAGTTAACGATGGAATCAGTTAAATGAAGATGAAATCAGTTAACGATGAAATCAGTTAAATGAAGATGAAATCAGTTAACGATGAAATCAGTTAAATGAAGATGAAATCAGTTAACGATGAAATCAGTTAACGATGAAATCAGTTAACGATGGAATCAGTTAACGATGAAATCAGTTAACGATGAAATCAGTTAAATGAAGATGAAATCAGTTAACGATGAAATCAGTTAACGATGGAATCAGTTAAATGAAGATGAAATCAGTTAACGATGAAATCAGTTAACGATGAAATCAGTTAAATGAAGATGAAATCAGTTAACGATGAAATCAGTTAAATGAAGAATGAGAATGAAATCAGTTAAATGAAGATGAAATCAGTTAACGATGAAATCAGTTAACGATGAAATCAGTTAAATGAAGATGAAATCAGTTAACGATGAAATCAGTTAACGATGAAATCAGTTAACGATGAAATCAGTTAACGATGGAATCAGTTAAATGAAGATGAAATCAGTTAACGATGAAATCAGTTAACGATGAAATCAGTTAAATGAAGATGAAATCAGTTAACGATGAAATCAGTTAAATGAAGATGAAATCAGTTAACGATGAAATCAGTTAACGATGAAATCAGTTAACGATGGAATCAGTTAACGATGAAATCAGTTAACGATGAAATCAGTTAAATGAAGATGAAATCAGTTAACGATGAAATCAGTTAACAATGAAATCAGTTAAATGAAGATGAAATCAGTTAACGATGAAATCAGTTAACGATGAAATCAATTAAATGAAGATGAAATCAGTTAACGATGAAATCAGTTAAATGAAGAATGAAAATGAAATCAGTTAAATGAAGATGAAATCAGTTAACGATGAAATCAGTTAACGATGAAATCAGTTAACGATGAAATCAGTTAAATGAAGATGAAATCAGTTAACGATGAAATCAGTTAAATGAAGATGAAATCAGTTAACGATGAAATCAGTTAACGATGAAATCAGTTAACGATGGAATCAGTTAACGATGAAATCAGTTAACGATGAAATCAGTTAAATGAAGATGAAATCAGTTAACGATGAAATCAGTTAACGATGAAATCAGTTAACGATGAAATCAGTTAAATGAAGATGAAATCAGTTAACGATGAAATCAGTTAAAGATGAAATCAGTTAACGATGAAATCAGTTAACGATGAAATCAGTTAAATGAAGATGAAATCAGTTAACGATGAAATCAGTTAACGATGAAATCAGTTAACGATGGAATCAGTTAAATGAAGATGAAATCAGTTAACGATGAAATCAGTTAACGATGAAATCAGTTAACGATGAAATCAGTTAAATGAAGATGAAATCAGTTAACGATGAAATCAGTTAAATGAAGATGAAATCAGTTAACGATGAAATCAGTTAACGATGAAATCAGTTAACGATGAAATCAGTTAAATGAAGATGAAATCAGTTAACGATGAAATCAGTTAAAGATGAAATCAGTTAACGATGAAATCAGTTAACGATGAAATCAGTTAAATGAAGATGAAATCAGTTAACGATGAAATCAGTTAACGATGAAATCAGTTAACGATGAAATCAGTTAAATGAAGATGAAATCAGTTAACGATGAAATCAGTTAACGATGAAATCAGTTAAATGAAGATGAAATCAGTTAACGATGAAATCAGTTAACGATGAAATCAGTTAACGATGAAATCAATTAAATGAAGATGAAATCAGTTAACGATGAAATCAGTTAAATGAAGATGAAATCAGTTAACGATGAAATCAGTTAAAGATGAAATCAGTTAACGATGAAATCAGTTAACGATGAAATCAGTTAACGATGAAATCAGTTAAATGAAGATGAAATCAGTTAACGATGAAATCAGTTAACGATGAAATCAGTTAAATGAAGAATGAAAATGAAATCAGTTAAATGAAGATGAAATCAGTTAACGATGAAATCAGTTAACGATGAAATCAGTTAACGATGGAATCAGTTAACGATGAAATCAGTTAACGATGAAATCAGTTAAATGAAGATGAAATCAGTTAACGATGAAATCAGTTAACAATGAAATCAGTTAAATGAAGATGAAATCAGTTAACGATGAAATCAGTTAACGATGAAATCAGTTAAATGAAGATGAAATCAGTTAACGATGAAATCAGTTAACGATGAAATCAGTTAACGATGAAATCACTTAACGATGAAATCAGTTAAATGAAGATGAAATCAGTTAACGATGAAATCAGTTAAAGATGAAATCAGTTAACGATGGAATCAGTTAACGATGAAATCAGTTAACGATGAAATCAGTTAAATGAAGATGAAATCAGTTAACGATGAAATCAGTTAACGATGAAATCAGTTAAATGAAGATGAAATCAGTTAACGATGAAATCAGTTAAAGATGAAATCAGTTAACGATGAAATCAGTTAACGATGAAATCAGTTAAATGAAGATGAAATCAGTTAACGATGAAATCAGTTAAAGATGAAATCAGTTAACGATGAAATCAGTTAACGATGAAATCAGTTAAATGAAGATGAAATCAGTTAACGATGAAATCAGTTAACGATGAAATCAGTTAACGATGAAATCAATTAAATGAAGATGAAATCAGTTAACGATGAAATCAGTTAAATGAAGATGAAATCAGTTAACGATGAAATCAGTTAAAGATGAAATCAGTTAACGATGAAATCAGTTAACGATGAAATCAGTTAAATGAAGATGAAATCAGTTAAATGAAGAATGAAAAATTAAATCAGTTAAATGAAGATGAAATCAGTTAACGATGAAATCAGTTAACGATGGAATCAGTTAACGATGAAATCAGTTAACGATGAAATCAGTTAAATGAAGATGAAATCAGTTAACGATGAAATCAGTTAACGATGAAATCAGTTAAATGAAGATGAAATCAGTTAAAGATGAAATCAGTTAACGATGAAATCAGTTAACGATGAAATCAGTTAACGATGAAATCAGTTAACGATGGAATCAGTTAAATGAAGATGAAATCAGTTAACGATGAAATCAGTTAAAGATGAAATCAGTTAACGATGGAATCAGTTAACGATGAAATCAGTTAACGATGAAATCAGTTAACGATGAAATCAGTTAAATGAAGATGAAATCAGTTAACGATGAAATCAGTTAACGATGAAATCAGTTAACGATGAAATCAGTTAAATGAAGATGAAATCAGTTAACGATGAAATCAGTTAACGATGAAATCAGTTAAATGAAGATGAAATCAGTTAACGATGGAATCAGTTAACGATGAAATCAGTTAAATGAAGATGAAATCAGTTAACGATGAAATCAGTTAACGATGAAATCAGTTAACGATGAAATCAATTAAATGAAGATGAAATCAGTTAACGATGAAATCAGTTAACGATGAAATCAGTTAACGATGAAATCAGTTAACGATGAAATCAGTTAAATGAAGATGAAATCAGTTAACGATGAAATCAGTTAAATGAAGATGAAATCAGTTAACGATGAAATCAGTTAACGATGAAATCAGTTAACGATGGAATCAGTTAACGATGAAATCAGTTAAATGAAGATGAAATCAGTTAAATGAAGATGAAATCAGTTAACGATGAAATCAGTTAACGATGAAATCAGTTAACGATGAAATCAGTTAAATGAAGATGAAATCAGTTAACGATGAAATCAGTTAACGATGAAATCAGTTAACGATGAAATCAGTTAAATGAAGATGAAATCAGTTAAAGATGAAATCAGTTAACGATGAAATCAGTTAAATGAAGATGAAATCAGTTAACGATGAAATCAGTTAAAGATGAAATCAGTTAACGATGAAATCAGTTAAATGAAGATGAAATCAGTTAACGATGAAATCAGTTAACGATGAAATCAGTTAACGATGAAATCAATTAAATGAAGATGAAATCAGTTAACGATGAAATCAGTTAAATGAAGATGAAATCAGTTAACGATGAAATCAGTTAAAGATGAAATCAGTTAACGATGAAATCAGTTAACGATGAAATCAGTTAAATGAAGATGAAATCAGTTAAAGATGAAATCAGTTAACGATGAAATCAGTTAACGATGAAATCAGTTAAATGAAGATGAAATCAGTTAAATGAAGAATGAAAATTAAATCAGTTAAATGAAGATGAAATCAGTTAACGATGAAATCAGTTAACGATGGAATCAGTTAACGATGAAATCAGTTAACGATGAAATCAGTTAAATGAAGATGAAATCAGTTAACGATGAAATCAGTTAACGATGAAATCAGTTAAATGAAGATGAAATCAGTTAAAGATGAAATCAGTTAACGATGAAATCAGTTAACGATGGAATCAGTTAAATGAAGATGAAATCAGTTAACGATGGAATCAGTTAAATGAAGATGAAATCAGTTAACGATGAAATCAGTTAACAATGAAATCAGTTAAATGAAGATGAAATCAGTTAACGATGAAATCACTTAACGATGAAATCAGTTAAATGAAGATGAAATCAGTTAACGATGAAATCAGTTAAAGATGAAATCAGTTAACGATGGAATCAGTTAACGATGAAATCAGTTAACGATGAAATCAGTTAACGATGAAATCAGTTAAATGAAGATGAAATCAGTTAACGATGAAATCAGTTAACGATGAAATCAGTTAACGATGAAATCAGTTAACGATGAAATCAGTTAAATGAAGATGAAATCAGTTAACGATGAAATCAGTTAACGATGAAATCAGTTAAATGAAGATGAAATCAGTTAACGATGGAATCAGTTAACGATGAAATCAGTTAAATGAAGATGAAATCAGTTAACGATGAAATCAGTTAACGATGAAATCAGTTAACGATGAAATCAATTAAATGAAGATGAAATCAGTTAACGATGAAATCAGTTAAATGAAGATGAAATCAGTTAACGATGAAATCAGTTAAAGATGAAATCAGTTAACGATGAAATCAGTTAACGATGAAATCAGTTAAATGAAGATGAAATCAGTTAACGATGAAATCAGTTAAATGAAGAATGAAAATGAAATCAGTTAAATGAAGATGAAATCAGTTAACGATGAAATCAGTTAACGATGAAATCAGTTAAATGAAGATGAAATCAGTTAACGATGAAATCAGTTAACGATGGAATCAGTTAACGATGAAATCAGTTAACGATGAAATCAGTTAAATGAAGATGAAATCAGTTAACGATGAAATCAGTTAACGATGAAATCAGTTAACGATGAAATCAGTTAAATGAAGATGAAATCAGTTAACGATGAAATCAGTTAAAGATGAAATCAGTTAACGATGAAATCAGTTAACGATGAAATCAGTTAAATGAAGATGAAATCAGTTAACGATGAAATCAGTTAACGATGAAATCAGTTAACGATGGAATCAGTTAAATGAAGATGAAATCAGTTAACGATGAAATCAGTTAACGATGAAATCAGTTAACGATGAAATCAGTTAAATGAAGATGAAATCAGTTAACGATGAAATCAGTTAAATGAAGATGAAATCAGTTAACGATGAAATCAGTTAAAGATGAAATCAGTTAACGATGAAATCAGTTAACGATGAAATCAGTTAAATGAAGATGAAATCAGTTAACGATGAAATCAGTTAAAGATGAAATCAGTTAACGATGAAATCAGTTAACGATGAAATCAGTTAAATGAAGATGAAATCAGTTAACGATGAAATCAGTTAACGATGAAATCAGTTAACGATGAAATCAGTTAACGATGAAATCAGTTAAATGAAGATGAAATCAGTTAACGATGAAATCAGTTAACGATGAAATCAGTTAAATGAAGATGAAATCAGTTAACGATGAAATCAGTTAACGATGAAATCAGTTAACGATGAAATCAATTAAATGAAGATGAAATCAGTTAACGATGAAATCAGTTAATGAAGAATGAAAATGAAATCAGTTAAATGAAGATGAAATCAGTTAACGATGAAATCAGTTAACGATGAAATCAGTTAACGATGAAATCAGTTAAATGAAGATGAAATCAGTTAACGATGAAATCAGTTAAATGAAGATGAAATCAGTTAACGATGAAATCAGTTAACGATGAAATCAGTTAACGATGAAATCAGTTAACGATGGAATCAGTTAACGATGAAATCAGTTAACGATGAAATCAGTTAAATGAAGATGAAATCAGTTAACGATGAAATCAGTTAACGATGAAATCAGTTAAAGATGAAATCAGTTAACGATGAAATCAGTTAAAGATGAAATCAGTTAACGATGAAATCAGTTAACGATGAAATCAGTTAAATGAAGATGAAATCAGTTAACGATGAAATCAGTTAACGATGAAATCAGTTAACGATGGAATCAGTTAAATGAAGATGAAATCAGTTAACGATGAAATCAGTTAATGATGAAATCAGTTAACGATGAAATCAGTTAAATGAAGATGAAATCAGTTAACGATGAAATCAGTTAAATGAAGATGAAATCAGTTAACGATGAAATCAGTTAAAGATGAAATCAGTTAACGATGAAATCAGTTAACGATGAAATCAGTTAAATGAAGATGAAATCAGTTAAAGATGAAATCAGTTAACGATGAAATCAGTTAACGATGAAATCATTTAAATGAAGATGAAATCAGTTAACGATGAAATCAGTTAACGATGAAATCAGTTAACGATGAAATCAGTTAAATGAAGATGAAATCAGTTAACGATGAAATCAGTTAACGATGAAATCAGTTAAATGAAGATGAAATCAGTTAACGATGAAATCAGTTAACGATGAAATCAATTAAATGAAGATGAAATCAGTTAACGATGAAATCAGTTAAATGAAGATGAAATCAGTTAACGATGAAATCAGTTAAAGATGAAATCAGTTAACGATGAAATCAGTTAACGATGAAATCAGTTAACGATGAAATCAGTTAAATGAAGATGAAATCAGTTAACGATGAAATCAGTTAACGATGAAATCACTTAAATGAAGAATGAAAATGAAATCAGTTAAATGAAGATGAAATCAGTTAACGATGAAATCAGTTAACAATGAAATCAGTTAAATGAAGATGAAATCAGTTAACGATGAAATCAGTTAACGATGAAATCACTTAACGATGAAATCAGTTAAATGAAGATGAAATCAGTTAACGATGAAATCAGTTAAAGATGAAATCAGTTAACGATGGAATCAGTTAACGATGAAATCAGTTAACGATGAAATCAGTTAAATGAAGATGAAATCAGTTAACGATGAAATCAGTTAACGATGAAATCAGTTAACGATGAAATCAGTTAAATGAAGATGAAATCAGTTAACGATGAAATCAGTTAAAGATGAAATCAGTTAACGATGAAATCAGTTAACGATGAAATCAGTTAAAGATGAAATCAGTTAACGATGAAATCAGTTAACGATGAAATCAGTTAAATGAAGATGAAATCAGTTAATGATGAAATCAGTTAACGATGGAATCAGTTAACGATGAAATCAGTTAACAATGAAATCAGTTAAATGAAGATGAAATCAGTTAACGATGAAATCAGTTAACGATGAAATCAGTTAACGATGAAATCAATTAAATGAAGATGAAATCAGTTAACGATGAAATCAGTTAAATGAAGATGAAATCAGTTAACGATGAAATCAGTTAAATGAAGATGAAATCAGTTAACGATGAAATCAGTTAAATGAAGATGAAATCAGTTAACGATGAAATCAGTTAACGATGAAATCAGTTAAATGAAGATGAAATCAGTTAACGATGAAATCAGTTAAATGAAGAATGAAAATGAAATCAGTTAAATGAAGATGAAATCAGTTAACGATGAAATCAGTTAACGATGAAATCAGTTAACGATGAAATCAGTTAAATGAAGATGAAATCAGTTAAATGAAGATGAAATCAGTTAACGATGAAATCAGTTAACGATGAAATCAGTTAAATGAAGATGAAATCAGTTAACGATGAAATCAGTTAACGATGAAATCAGTTAACGATGAAATCAGTTAAATGAAGATGAAATCAGTTAACGATGAAATCAGTTAACGATGAAATCAGTTAACGATGGAATCAGTTAAATGAAGATGAAATCAGTTAACGATGAAATCAGTTAACGATGAAATCAGTTAACGATGAAATCAGTTAAATGAAGATGAAATCAGTTAACGATGAAATCAGTTAAATGAAGATGAAATCAGTTAACGATGGAATCAGTTAACGATGAAATCAGTTAACGATGAAATCAGTTAAATGAAGATGAAATCAGTTAACGATGAAATCAGTTAACGATGGAATCAGTTAAATGAAGATGAAATCAGTTAACGATGAAATCAGTTAACGATGAAATCAGTTAACGATGGAATCAGTTAAATGAAGATGAAATCAGTTAACGATGAAATCAGTTAACGATGAAATCAGTTAACGATGAAATCAGTTAAATGAAGATGAAATCAGTTAACGATGAAATCAGTTAAATGAAGATGAAATCAGTTAACTATGAAATCAGTTAAAGATGAAATCAGTTAACGATGAAATCAGTTAACGATGAAATCAGTTAAATGAAGATGAAATCAGTTAAAGATGAAATCAGTTAACGATGAAATCAGTTAACGATGAAATCAGTTAAATGAAGATGAAATCAGTTAACGATGAAATCAGTTAACGATGAAATCAGTTAACGATGGAATCAGTTAAATGAAGATGAAATCAGTTAACGATGAAATCAGTTAACGATGAAATCAGTTAAATGAAGATGAAATCAGTTAACGATGAAATCAGTTAAATGAAGATGAAATCAGTTAACGATGGAATCAGTTAACGATGAAATCAGTTAACGATGAAATCAGTTAAATGAAGATGAAATCAGTTAACGATGAAATCAGTTAACGATGGAATCAGTTAAATGAAGATGAAATCAGTTAACGATGAAATCAGTTAACGATGAAATCAGTTAACGATGGAATCAGTTAAATGAAGATGAAATCAGTTAACGATGAAATCAGTTAACGATGAAATCAGTTAAATGAAGATGAAATCAGTTAACGATGAAATCAGTTAAATGAAGATGAAATCAGTTAACTATGAAATCAGTTAAAGATGAAATCAGTTAACGATGAAATCAGTTAACGATGAAATCAGTTAAATGAAGATGAAATCAGTTAACGATGAAATCAGTTAACGATGAAATCAGTTAACGATGAAATCAGTTAAATGAAGATGAAATCAGTTAACGATGAAATCAGTTAACGATGAAATCAGTTAACGATGAAATCAATTAAATGAAGATGAAATCAGTTAACGATGAAATCAGTTAAATGAAGATGAAATCAGTTAACGATGAAATCAGTTAAAGATGAAATCAGTTAACGATGAAATCAGTTAACGATGAAATCAGTTAACGATGAAATCAGTTAAATGAAGATGAAATCAGTTAACGATGAAATCAGTTAACGATGAAATCAGTTAACGATGAAATCAGTTAAATGAAGAATGAAAATGAAATCAGTTAAATGAAGATGAAATCAGTTAACGATGAAATCAGTTAACGATGAAATCAGTTAACGATGGAATCAGTTAACGATGAAATCAGTTAACGATGAAATCAGTTAAATGAAGATGAAATCAGTTAACGATGAAATCAGTTAACAATGAAATCAGTTAAATGAAGATGAAATCAGTTAACGATGAAATCAGTTAACGATGAAATCAGTTAAATGAAGATGAAATCAGTTAACGATGAAATCAGTTAACGATGAAATCACTTAACGATGAAATCAGTTAAATGAAGATGAAATCAGTTAACGATGAAATCAGTTAAAGATGAAATCAGTTAACGATGGAATCAGTTAACGATGAAATCAGTTAACGATGAAATCAGTTAAATGAAGATGAAATCAGTTAACGATGAAATCAGTTAACGATGAAATCAGTTAAATGAAGATGAAATCAGTTAACGATGAAATCAGTTAAAGATGAAATCAGTTAACGATGAAATCAGTTAACGATGAAATCAGTTAAATGAAGATGAAATCAGTTAACGATGAAATCAGTTAAAGATGAAATCAGTTAACGATGAAATCAGTTAACGATGAAATCAGTTAAATGAAGATGAAATCAGTTAACGATGAAATCAGTTAACGATGGAATCAGTTAACGATGAAATCAGTTAAATGAAGATGAAATCAGTTAACGATGAAATCAGTTAACGATGAAATCAGTTAACGATGAAATCAATTAAATGAAGATGAAATCAGTTAACGATGAAATCAGTTAAATGAAGATGAAATCAGTTAACGATGAAATCAGTTAAAGATGAAATCAGTTAACGATGAAATCAGTTAACGATGAAATCAGTTAAATGAAGATGAAATCAGTTAACGATGAAATCAGTTAAATGAAGAATGAAAATTAAATCAGTTAAATGAAGATGAAATCAGTTAACGATGAAATCAGTTAACGATGGAATCAGTTAACGATGAAATCAGTTAACGATGAAATCAGTTAAATGAAGATGAAATCAGTTAACGATGAAATCAGTTAACGATGAAATCAGTTAAATGAAGATGAAATCAGTTAAAGATGAAATCAGTTAACGATGAAATCAGTTAACGATGAAATCAGTTAACGATGGAATCAGTTAAATGAAGATGAAATCAGTTAACGATGAAATCAGTTAACAATGAAATCAGTTAAATGAAGATGAAATCAGTTAACGATGAAATCACTTAACGATGAAATCAGTTAAATGAAGATGAAATCAGTTAACGATGAAATCAGTTAAAGATGAAATCAGTTAACGATGGAATCAGTTAACGATGAAATCAGTTAACGATGAAATCAGTTAAATGAAGATGAAATCAGTTAACGATGAAATCAGTTAACGATGAAATCAGTTAAATGAAGATGAAATCAGTTAACGATGAAATCAGTTAACGATGAAATCAGTTAACGATGAAATCAGTTAAATGAAGATGAAATCAGTTAACGATGAAATCAGTTAACGATGAAATCAGTTAAATGAAGATGAAATCAGTTAACGATGGAATCAGTTAACGATGAAATCAGTTAAATGAAGATGAAATCAGTTAACGATGAAATCAGTTAACGATGAAATCAGTTAACGATGAAATCAATTAAATGAAGATGAAATCAGTTAACGATGAAATCAGTTAAATGAAGATGAAATCAGTTAACGATGAAATCAGTTAAAGATGAAATCAGTTAACGATGAAATCAGTTAACGATGAAATCAGTTAAATGAAGATGAAATCAGTTAACGATGAAATCAGTTAAATGAAGAATGAAAATGAAATCAGTTAAATGAAGATGAAATCAGTTAACGATGAAATCAGTTAACGATGAAATCAGTTAACGATGAAATCAGTTAAATGAAGATGAAATCAGTTAACGATGAAATCAGTTAACGATGGAATCAGTTAACGATGAAATCAGTTAACGATGAAATCAGTTAAATGAAGATGAAATCAGTTAACGATGAAATCAGTTAACGATGAAATCAGTTAACGATGAAATCAGTTAAATGAAGATGAAATCAGTTAACGATGAAATCAGTTAAAGATGAAATCAGTTAACGATGAAATCAGTTAACGATGAAATCAGTTAACGATGAAATCAGTTAAATGAAGATGAAATCAGTTAACGATGAAATCAGTTAACGATGAAATCAGTTAACGATGAAATCAGTTAAATGAAGATGAAATCAGTTAACGATGAAATCAGTTAACGATGAAATCAGTTAAATGAAGATGAAATCAGTTAACGATGAAATCAGTTAAAGATGAAATCAGTTAACGATGAAATCAGTTAACGATGAAATCATTTAAATGAAGATGAAATCAGTTAACGATGAAATCAGTTAAAGATGAAATCAGTTAACGATGAAATCAGTTAACGATGAAATCAGTTAAATGAAGATGAAATCAGTTAACGATGAAATCAGTTAACGATGAAATCAGTTAAATGAAGATGAAATCAGTTAACGATGAAATCAGTTAACGATGAAATCAGTTAAATGAAGATGAAATCAGTTAACGATGAAACCAGTTAACGATGGAATCAGTTAACGATGAAATCAGTTAACGATGAAATCAGTTAAATGAAGATGAAATCAGTTAACGATGAAATCAGTTAACGATGAAATCAGTTAAATGAAGATGAAATCAGTTAACGATGAAATCAGTTAAATGAAGATGAAATCAGTTAACGATGAAATCAGTTAAAGATGAAATCAGTTAACGATGAAATCAGTTAAATGAAGATGAAATCAGTTAACGATGAAATCAGTTAAAGATGAAATCAGTTAACGATGAAATCAGTTAACGATGAAATCAGTTAAATGAAGATGAAATCAGTTAACGATGAAATCAGTTAAATGAAGATGAAATCAGTTAACGATGAAATCAGTTAACGATGAAATCAGTTAAATGAAGATGAAATCAGTTAACGATGAAATCAGTTAACGATGAAATCAGTTAAATGAAGATGAAATCAGTTAACGATGAAATCAGTTAACGATGAAATCAGTTAACGATGAAATCAATTAAATGAAGATGAAATCAGTTAACGATGAAATCAGTTAAATGAAGAATGAAAATGAAATCAGTTAAATGAAGATGAAATCAGTTAACGATGAAATCAGTTAACGATGAAATCAGTTAACGATGAAATCAGTTAAATGAAGATGAAATCAGTTAACGATGAAATCAGTTAAATGAAGATGAAATCAGTTAACGATGAAATCAGTTAACGATGAAATCAGTTAACGATGGAATCAGTTAACGATGAAATCAGTTAACGATGAAATCAGTTAAATGAAGATGAAATCAGTTAACGATGAAATCAGTTAACGATGAAATCAGTTAAAGATGAAATCAGTTAACGATGAAATCAGTTAAAGATGAAATCAGTTAACGATGAAATCAGTTAACGATGAAATCAGTTAAATGAAGATGAAATCAGTTAACGATGAAATCAGTTAACGATGAAATCAGTTAACGATGGAATCAGTTAAATGAAGATGAAATCAGTTAACGATGAAATCAGTTAACGATGAAATCAGTTAACGATGAAATCAGTTAAATGAAGATGAAATCAGTTAACGATGAAATCAGTTAAATGAAGATGAAATCAGTTAACGATGAAATCAGTTAAAGATGAAATCAGTTAACGATGAAATCAGTTAACGATGAAATCAGTTAAATGAAGATGAAATCAGTTAACGATGAAATCAGTTAAAGATGAAATCAGTTAACGATGAAATCAGTTAACGATGAAATCATTTAAATGAAGATGAAATCAGTTAACGATGAAATCAGTTAACGATGAAATCAGTTAACGATGAAATCAGTTAAATGAAGATGAAATCAGTTAACGATGAAATCAGTTAACGATGAAATCAGTTAAATGAAGATGAAATCAGTTAACGATGAAATCAGTTAACGATGAAATCAGTTAACGATGAAATCAATTAAATGAAGATGAAATCAGTTAACGATGAAATCAGTTAAATGAAGATGAAATCAGTTAACGATGAAATCAGTTAAAGATGAAATCAGTTAACGATGAAATCAGTTAACGATGAAATCAGTTAACGATGAAATCAGTTAAATGAAGATGAAATCAGTTAACGATGAAATCAGTTAAATGAAAAATGAAAATGAAATCAGTTAAATGAAGATGAAATCAGTTAACGATGAAATCAGTTAACGATGAAATCAGTTAAATGAAGAATGAAAATGAAATCAGTTAAATGAAGATGAAATCAGTTAACGATGAAATCAGTTAACGATGAAATCAGTTAAATGAAGAATGAAAATGAAATCAGTTAAATGAAGATGAAATCAGTTAAATGAAGATGAAATCAGTTAACGATGAAATCAGTTAACGATGAAATCAGTTAAATGAAGAATGAAAATGAAATCAGTTAAATGAAGATGAAATCAGTTAACGATGAAATCAGTTAAATGAAGAATGAAAATGAAATCAGTTAAATGAAGATGAAATCAGTTAACGATGAAATCAGTTAACGATGGAATCAGTTAACGATGAAATCAGTTAACGATGAAATCAGTTAAATGAAGATGAAATCAGTTAACGATGAAATCAGTTAACAATGAAATCAGTTAAATGAAGATGAAATCAGTTAACGATGAAATCAGTTAACGATGAAATCACTTAACGATGAAATCAGTTAAATGAAGATGAAATCAGTTAACGATGAAATCAGTTAAAGATGAAATCAGTTAACGATGGAATCAGTTAACGATGAAATCAGTTAACGATGAAATCAGTTAAATGAAGATGAAATCAGTTAACGATGAAATCAGTTAACGATGAAATCAGTTAAATGAAGATGAAATCAGTTAACGATGAAATCAGTTAAAGATGAAATCAGTTAACGATGAAATCAGTTAACGATGAAATCAGTTAAATGAAGATGAAATCAGTTAACGATGAAATCAGTTAAAGATGAAATCAGTTAACGATGAAATCAGTTAACGATGAAATCAGTTAAATGAAGATGAAATCAGTTAATGATGAAATCAGTTAACGATGGAATCAGTTAACGATGAAATCAGTTAAATGAAGATGAAATCAGTTAACGATGAAATCAGTTAACGATGAAATCAGTTAACGATGAAATCAATTAAATGAAGATGAAATCAGTTAACGATGAAATCAGTTAAATGAAGATGAAATCAGTTAACGATGAAATCAGTTAAAGATGAAATCAGTTAACGATGAAATCAGTTAACGATGAAATCAGTTAAATGAAGATGAAATCAGTTAACGATGAAATCAGTTAAATGAAGAATGAAAATGAAATCAGTTAAATGAAGATGAAATCAGTTAACGATGAAATCAGTTAACGATGAAATCAGTTAAATGAAGATGAAATCAGTTAAATGAAGATGAAATCAGTTAACGATGAAATCAGTTAACGATGAAATCAGTTAAATGAAGATGAAATCAGTTAACGATGAAATCAGTTAACGATGAAATCAGTTAAATGAAGATGAAATCAGTTAACGATGAAATCAGTTAACGATGAAATCAGTTAACGATGGAATCAGTTAAATGAAGATGAAATCAGTTAACGATGAAATCAGTTAACGATGAAATCAGTTAACGATGAAATCAGTTAAATGAAGATGAAATCAGTTAACGATGAAATCAGTTAAATGAAGATGAAATCAGTTAACGATGGAATCAGTTAACGATGAAATCAGTTAACGATGAAATCAGTTAAATGAAGATGAAATCAGTTAACGATGAAATCAGTTAACGATGGAATCAGTTAAATGAAGATGAAATCAGTTAACGATGAAATCAGTTAACGATGAAATCAGTTAACGATGGAATCAGTTAAATGAAGATGAAATCAGTTAACGATGAAATCAGTTAACGATGAAATCAGTTAAATGAAGATGAAATCAGTTAACGATGAAATCAGTTAAATGAAGATGAAATCAGTTAACGATGAAATCAGTTAAAGATGAAATCAGTTAACGATGAAATCAGTTAACGATGAAATCAGTTAAATGAAGATGAAATCAGTTAACGATGAAATCAGTTAAAGATGAAATCAGTTAACGATGAAATCAGTTAACGATGAAATCAGTTAAATGAAGATGAAATCAGTTAACGATGAAATCAGTTAACGATGAAATCAGTTAACGATGAAATCAGTTAAATGAAGATGAAATCAGTTAACGATGAAATCAGTTAACGATGAAATCAGTTAACGATGAAATCAATTAAATGAAGATGAAATCAGTTAACGATGAAATCAGTTAAATGAAGATGAAATCAGTTAACGATGAAATCAGTTAAAGATGAAATCAGTTAACGATGAAATCAGTTAACGATGAAATCAGTTAACGATGAAATCAGTTAAATGAAGATGAAATCAGTTAACGATGAAATCAGTTAACGATGAAATCAGTTAAATGAAGAATGAAAATGAAATCAGTTAAATGAAGATGAAATCAGTTAACGATGAAATCAGTTAACGATGAAATCAGTTAACGATGGAATCAGTTAACGATGAAATCAGTTAACGATGAAATCAGTTAAATGAAGATGAAATCAGTTAACGATGAAATCAGTTAACAATGAAATCAGTTAAATGAAGATGAAATCAGTTAACGATGAAATCAGTTAACGATGAAATCAGTTAAATGAAGATGAAATCAGTTAACGATGAAATCAGTTAACGATGAAATCAGTTAACGATGAAATCACTTAACGATGAAATCAGTTAAATGAAGATGAAATCAGTTAACGATGAAATCAGTTAAAGATGAAATCAGTTAACGATGGAATCAGTTAACGATGAAATCAGTTAACGATGAAATCAGTTAAATGAAGATGAAATCAGTTAACGATGAAATCAGTTAACGATGAAATCAGTTAAATGAAGATGAAATCAGTTAACGATGAAATCAGTTAAAGATGAAATCAGTTAACGATGAAATCAGTTAACGATGAAATCAGTTAAATGAAGATGAAATCAGTTAACGATGAAATCAGTTAACGATGAAATCAGTTAAAGATGAAATCAGTTAACGATGAAATCAGTTAACGATGAAATCAGTTAAATGAAGATGAAATCAGTTAACGATGAAATCAGTTAACGATGGAATCAGTTAACGATGAAATCAGTTAAATGAAGATGAAATCAGTTAACGATGAAATCAGTTAACGATGAAATCAGTTAACGATGAAATCAATTAAATGAAGATGAAATCAGTTAACGATGAAATCAGTTAAATGAAGATGAAATCAGTTAACGATGAAATCAGTTAAAGATGAAATCAGTTAACGATGAAATCAGTTAACGATGAAATCAGTTAAATGAAGATGAAATCAGTTAACGATGAAATCAGTTAAAGATGAAATCAGTTAACGATGGAATCAGTTAACGATGAAATCAGTTAACGATGAAATCAGTTAAATGAAGATGAAATCAGTTAACGATGAAATCAGTTAACGATGAAATCAGTTAACGATGGAATCAGTTAAATGAAGATGAAATCAGTTAACGATGAAATCAGTTAACGATGAAATCAGTTAAATGAAGATGAAATCAGTTAACGATGAAATCAGTTAAAGATGAAATCAGTTAACGATGAAATCAGTTAACGATGAAATCAGTTAAATGAAGAATGAAAATGAAATCAGTTAAATGAAGATGAAATCAGTTAACGATGAAATCAGTTAACGATGAAATCAGTTAACGATGGAATCAGTTAAATGAAGATGAAATCAGTTAACGATGAAATCAGTTAACGATGAAATCAGTTAAATGAAGATGAAATCAGTTAACGATGAAATCAGTTAAATGAAGATGAAATCAGTTAACGATGAAATCAGTTAAAGATGAGATCAGTTAACGATGAAATCAGTTAACGATGAAATCAGTTAAAGATGAAATCAGTTAACGATGAAATCAGTTAAATGAAGATGAAATCAGTTAACGATGAAATCAGTTAAATGAAGATGAAATCAGTTAACGATGAAATCAGTTAACGATGGAATCAGTTAAATGAAGATGAAATCAGTTAACGATGAAATCAGTTAAAGATGAAATCAGTTAAAGATGAAATCAGTTAACGATGAAATCAGTTAAATGAAGATGAAATCAGTTAACGATGAAATCAGTTAACGATGAAGTCAGTTAACGATGAAATCAGTTAACGATGGAATCAGTTAAATGAAGATGAAATCAGTTAACGATGAAATCAGTTAACGATGGAATCAGTTAAATGAAGATGAAATCAGTTAACGATGGAATCAGTTAACGATGAAATCAGTTAACGATGGAATCAGTTAACGATGAAATCAGTTAACGATGAAATCAGTTAAATGAAGATGAAATCAGTTAACGATGAAATCAGTTAACGATGAAATCAGTTAAATGAAGATGAAATCAGTTAACGATGAAATCAGTTAAATGAAGATGAAATCAGTTAACGATGAAATCAGTTAAAGATGAAATCAGTTAACGATGGAATCAGTTAACGATGAAATCAGTTAACGATGAAATCAGTTAAATGAAGATGAAATCAGTTAACGATGAAATCAGTTAACGATGGAATCAGTTAACGATGAAATCAGTTAACGATGAAATCAGTTAAATGAAGATGAAATCAGTTAACGATGAAATCAGTTAACGATGAAATCAATTAAATGAAGATGAAATCAGTTAACGATGAAATCAGTTAAATGAAGATGAAATCAGTTAACGATGAAATCAGTTAACGATGAAATCAGTTAACGATGGAATCAGTTAACGATGAAATCAGTTAACGATGAAATCAGTTAACGATGAAATCAGTTAAATGAAGATGAAATCAGTTAACGATGAAATCAGTTAACGATGAAATCAGTTAACGATGGAATCAGTTAAATGAAGATGAAATCAGTTAACGATGAAATCAGTTAACGATGAAATCAGTTAAATGAAGATGAAATCAGTTAACGATGAAATCAGTTAAATGAAGATGAAATCAGTTAACGATGAAATCAGTTAAAGATGAAATCAGTTAAATGAAGATGAAATCAGTTAACGATGAAATCAGTTAACGATGAAATCAGTTAAATGAAGATGAAATCAGTTAACGATGAAATCAGTTAACGATGAAATCAGTTAAATGAAGATGAAATCAGTTAACGATGAAATCAGTTAAATGAAGATGAAATCAGTTAACGATGAAATCAGTTAACGATGAAATCAGTTAAATGAAGATGAAATCAGTTAACGATGAAATCAGTTAACGATGAAATCAGTTAACGATGAAATCAGTTAAATGAAGATGGAATCAGTTAAATGAAGATGAAATCAGTTAACGATGAAATCAGTTAACGATGAAATCAGTTAAATGAAGATGAAATCAGTTAACGATGAAATCAGTTAACGATGGAATCAGTTAAATGAAGATGAAATCAGTTAACGATGAAATCAGTTAAAGATGAAATCAGTTAACGATGAAATCAGTTAACGATGAAATCAGTTAAATGAAGATGAAATCAGTTAACGATGAAATCAGTTAACGATGAAATCAGTTAACGATGGAATCAGTTAAATGAAGATGAAATCAGTTAACGATGAAATCAGTTAAATGAAGATGAAATCAGTTAACGATGAAATCAGTTAACGATGAAATCAGTTAACGATGGAATCAGTTAAATGAAGATGAAATCAGTTAACGATGAAATCAGTTAAAGAAGATGAAATCAGTTAACGATGAAATCAGTTAACGATGAAATCAGTTAACGATGAAATCAGTTAAAGATGAAATCAGTTAACGATGAAATCAGTTAACGATGAAATCAGTTAAATGAAGATGAAATCAGTTAACGATGAAATCAGTTAACGATGAAATCAGTTAAATGAAGATGAAATCAGTTAACGATGAAATCAGTTAACGATGAAATCAGTTAAATGAAGAATGAAAATGAAATCAGTTAAATGAAGATGAAATCAGTTAACGATGAAATCAGTTAACGATGAAATCAGTTAAATGAAGAATGAAAATGAAATCAGTTAAATTAAGATGAAATCAGTTAACGATGAAATCAGTTAACGATGAAATCAGTTAACGATGAAATCAGTTAAATGAAGATGAAATCAGTTAACGATGAAATCAGTTAACGATGAAATCAGTTAAATGAAGATGAAATCAGTTAACGATGAAATCAGTTAACGATGAAATCAGTTAACGATGAAATCAGTTAAATGAAGATGAAATCAGTTAACGATGAAATCAGTTAACGATGAAATCAGTTAACGATGAAATCAGTTAAATGAAGATGAAATCAGTTAACGATGAAATCAGTTAAATGAAGATGAAATCAGTTAACGATGAAATCAGTTAACGATGAAATCAGTTAAATGAAGATGAAATCAGTTAACGATGAAATCAGTTAACGATGAAATCAGTTAACGATGGAATCAGTTAACGATGGAATCAGTTAAATGAAGATGAAATCAGTTAACGATGAAATCAGTTAAAGATGAAATCAGTTAACGATGAAATCAGTTAAATGAAGATGAAATCAGTTAACGATGAAATCAGTTAACGATGAAATCAGTTAACGATGGAATCGGTTAAATGAAGATGAAATCAGTTAACGATGAAATCAGTTAACGATGAAATCAGTTAAATGAAGATGAAATCAGTTAACGATGAAATCAGTTAAAGATGAAATCAGTTAACGATGGAATCAGTTAAATGAAGATGAAATCAGTTAACGATGAAATCAGTTAACGATGAAATCAGTTAAATGAAGATGAAATCAGTTAACGATGAAATCAGTTAAAGATGAAATCAGTTAACGATGAAATCAGTTAACGATGAAATCAGTTAAATGAAGATGAAATCAGTTAACGATGAAATCAGTTAACGATGAAATCAGTTAAATGAAGATGAAATCAGTTAACGATGAAATCAGTTAAAGATGAAATCAGTTAACGATGGAATCAGTTAACGATGAAATCAGTTAACGATGAAATCAGTAAAAGATGAAATCAGTTAACGATGAAATCAGTTAACGATGAAATCAGTTAAATGAAGATGAAATCAGTTAACGATGAAATCAGTAAACGATGAAATCAGTTAAATGAAGATGAAATCAGTTAACGATGAAATCAGTTAACGATGAATCAGTTAACGATGAAATCAGTTAACGATGAAATCAGTTAAATGAAGATGAAATCAGTTAACGATGAAATCAGTTAACGATGAAATCAGTTAACGATGGAATCAGTTAACGATGAAATCAGTTAAATGAAGATGAAATCAGTTAACGATGAAATCAGTTAACGATGAAATCAGTTAAATGAAGATGAAATCAGTTAACGATGAAATCAGTTAAATGAAGATGAAATCAGTTAACGATGAAATCAGTTAACGATGAAATCAGTTAACGATGAAATCAGTTAAATGAAGATGAAATCAGTTAACGATGAAATCAGTTAACGATGAAATCAGTTAAATGAAGAATGAAAATGAAATCAGTTAAATGAAGATGAAATCAGTTAACGATGAAATCAGTTAACGATGAAATCAGTTAAATGAAGATGAAATCAGTTAATGATGAAATCAGTTAACGATGGAAATCAGTTAAATGAAGATGAAATCAGTTAACGATGAAATCAGTTAACGATGAAATCAGTTAAATGAAGATGAAATCAGTTAACGATGAAATCAGTTAAAGATGAAATCAGTTAACGATGGAATCAGTTAACGATGAAATCAGTTAACGATGAAATCAGTAAAGATGAAATCAGTTAACGATGAAATCAGTTAACGATGAAATCAGTTAAATGAAGATGAAATCAGTTAACGATGAAATCAGTTAACGATGAAATCAGTTAAATGAAGATGAAATCAGTTAACGATGAAATCAGTTAACGATGAAATCAGTTAACGATGAAATCAATTAAATGAAGATGAAATCAGTTAACGATGAAATCAGTTAAATGAAGATGAAATCAGTTAACGATGAAATCAGTTAAAGATGAAATCAGTTAACGATGGAATCAGTTAACGATGAAATCAGTTAACGATGAAATCAGTTAACGATGAAATCAGTTAAATGAAGATGAAATCAGTTAACGATGAAATCAGTTAACGATGAAATCAGTTAACGATGAAATCAGTTAAATGAAGATGAAATCAGTTAACGATGAAATCAGTTAACGATGAAATCAGTTAAATGAAGATGAAATCAGTTAACGATGAAATCAGTTAAATGAAGATGAAATCAGTTAACGATGAAATCAGTTAACGATGAAATCAGTTAACGATGAAATCAGTTAAATGAAGATGAAATCAGTTAACGATGAAATCAGTTAAATGAAGATGAAATCAGTTAACGATGAAATCAGTTAAAGATGAAATCAGTTAACGATGAAATCAGTTAACGATGAAATCAGTTAAATGAAGATGAAATCAGTTAACGATGAAATCAGTTAACGATGAAATCAGTTAAATGAAGATGAAATCAGTTAACGATGAAATCAGTTAAAGATGAAATCAGTTAACGATGAAATCAGTTAACGATGAAATCAGTTAAATGAAGATGAAATCAGTTAACGATGAAATCAGTTAAATGAAGATGAAATCAGTTAACGATGAAATCAGTTAACGATGAAATCAGTTAAATGAAGATGAAATCAGTTAACGATGAAATCAGTTAACGATGAAATCAGTTAACGATGAATCAGTTAACGATGAAATCAGTTAACGATGAAATCAGTTAAATGAAGATGAAATCAGTTAACGATGAAATCAGTTAACGATGAAATCAGTTAACGATGAAATCAGTTAAATGAAGATGAAATCAGTTAACGATGAAATCAGTTAAATGAAGATGAAATCAGTTAACGATGAAATCAGTTAACGATGAAATCAGTTAAAGATGAAATCAGTTAACGATGAAATCAGTTAACGATGAAATCAGTTAAATGAAGATGAAATCAGTTAACGATGAAATCAGTTAAAGATGAAATCAGTTAACGATGAAATCAGTTAACGATGAAATCAGTTAAATGAAGATGAAATCAGTTAACGATGAAATCAGTTAACGATGAAATCAGTTAAATGAAGATGAAATCAGTTAACGATGAAATCAGTTAAATGAAGATGAAATCAGTTAACGATGAAATCAGTTAACGATGAAATCAGTTAACGATGAAATCAGTTAACGATGAAATCAGTTAAATGAAGATGAAATCAGTTAACGATGAAATCAGTTAAATGAAGATGAAATCAGTTAACGATGAAATCAGTTAACGATGAAATCAGTTAAATGAAGATGAAATCAGTTAACGATGAAATCAGTTAACGATGAAATCAGTTAACGATGAAATCAGTTAACGATGAAATCAGTTAAATGAAGATGAAATCAGTTAACGATGAAATCAGTTAACATGAAGAATGAAAATGAAATCAGTTAAATGAAGATGAAATCAGTTAACGATGAAATCAGTTAACGATGAAATCAGTTAACGATGAAATCAGTTAAATGAAGATGAAATCAGTTAACGATGAAATCAGTTAACGATGAAATCAGTTAACGATGAAATCAGTTAAATGAAGATGAAATCA